>NC_056737.1:1408737955-1408945455 GCF_019279795.1 Protopterus annectens
TCTAATAGAAGCAAACTAAGTATAAAAAGACATCACGAAAAAAGGATATAAGGGCTGTCTCTTAACCTCAGTAGCTAGAGAGAGGAAATCTGCGTCTGAACGATGTGGCGAGAAACAAGATTGGAGTTATATGGGGAGAGTGGGGCATTATTGGTAAAGGGAGAAGATCAAGAGCTGGATCCATGAGTCTAGTAAAAGCAAGTTGGAGCTGAGACCCAACTAATGAGGAAGAATGAAAATGGACAACACAGATGCAACGTTATAATGAGTACATAACTTTTGTTTTTTACTGTTTACCTCTTTTCTGACGGTTAACATTTTTTTGGGATTTAACTTTCCTTTTTCCTGCCTTTTTTCTGGCACTTAGTACGGACATTTTTTTTGTCCTCAACATGTTTGAGAAGCCTTCAAGTTTCAAAAAATGTGAATTGCTCACCCAAATTACCTTATTCTGATGCATTTAAGTAGGTGCATCTACTGCTTGTGTCTGTCTCAGCTTGACATAAGTAGCATTTGTGAGGCCTTTAGGATTAGAGTATGTAAAACAGAAAAAAGAAGCCAACAACAAAAAAAAAAAAGAACCAAGCCTCAAAACTCCTCTGTAAACCAAGTACAGCCAGGGAAGAAAGCAGATGAAAACATGATGTCAAAAGCACTCCACTTTATTCAAATAGAAAACAACTGAAAAGTTTAGCGTATTGTACAGAAAAACATAAACCCTTTTCTCCCACCTTACTCTGTGTGTAGAACTTCATCAGAACTAAAAGTCTTTCAGGCATAGCCGGCCTTAGGCATAGGCCAACTAGGTAAAATAATGAATATTATACAATTCTTTCTCTAAAACGTGCACGCTGATTGGCCAGCCCAACCAGCGTGCCCGTTGTAAATCCCTCAATATACTAAAGGAAAAAGGTCCGGTCGCCCGGACTTTTTCTGTTAGTATAAAACACTGTCTCGGTATGTTAAAGGAGTTTAACATAGCGACACAGGTTTAAAAAAAGCAACAGAGATCTCCGTTGCTTTTTTTAAAGCTGTCTCGCTATGTTAAACTCCTTTAACATAGCGACATAGTGTGTAAAAAGCAACTTTTTAAACCTGTCTCGCTATGTTAAATGGGTTTAACATAGCGAGACAGCTTTAAAATAAGTAACGGAGATCTCCGTTGCTTATTTTAAAGCTGTCTCACTATGTTAAACCCATTTAACATAGCGAAACAGTAAAAAACAGCGGAGATCTTGCATTCTCCGTTTCTTTTGCCCACAGCTCTGATGTACTGCGTAGGCATGCGCAGTACATCAGAACTGCCGCGGATGCCAGACAGCTGCGGAAGGGCAGCAAAGAGGCATTATACAATGCCATTATTTAAGAAAAGTAATTATTTCTTTTCTTAAATAATGTCATTGTATAATAGCAATAACCCACTTCTGGGTGTGGGTAATGCGGGATTTAACCACGGTTGTCTTTGTTTGGTCCCTCGGGCTTCGCCCTCGGGACCAAACCATGCCAACCGTGGTTAAATCCCGCATTACCCACACCCAGGTGTGGGTAATGCTGTATTACCCTAGATTCCAATATTCTAAGTTCATATATTTATTTATTTCTTTATTTGTTTTACATTTTGTTTACCAGGAATTATCCAACTGGTCTGGTAGCCCGTTTTCAGTGGTGACCTGGGGAGAAAAGCTGCACATGAAACAAGACGGATAAAAATACAGAAATTACATCTAAAATACATGAAAGACTGAGAGAGACAATTAGCAGACTTAACTGATAATGCTTCTGTATACAGTGATACAGAATATAAATACAGTGAAATTTTGGAAGCTGAACATCTCAGTGCATTAAGCAGTGGAAAAAAATTGCAAAAGAGCTATAGGGGAGAGGAGTTATCCAGGGAGACTACAAGGTCAAAGCCAGTTGATTTTAAAATATTCCTTCAATTTTGTTTTAAATGAAGAGTAGCAGGCGGTGCATTGTATGCATAGGGGAAGAGCATTCCAGGACTTGGCTATTTTGTTTGAGTAGAGGGAGTCTCCATGGTAGTTATGAGACTGTGTTATTTTGAGCAGTGGCCTGTTGGAAGACCCAAGGGACCTGCAGTGTACCATTTGTTGGAGAAGGGTTGAAATTGCAGGACAGCTGTGAGGGTATGAATGATTTTGTAGGCAATGGTAAGTTGGTTTAAGGTTAGTAAGTTTGGAAGTTTTAGCCAGTTGAGTTGCTGCAGGGCTGAACAATGATGGGCTTTATGGGGATGATTAGTGGCGAACTTTGCGATTTTGTTGTAGCAGGATTTAAGGTTATGCAGGTCGGCCTTGCGTAAGTTGGTGAATATGTGAAGGCATTAGAGAAGTGTAGATAGAAGTTGTGATCTTGCTGTGGCTAGCCTGGCTTGGGGTTTTAAGTAGGGTTTGGCTCTGTGGAGAACACCAAGTTTAGAGTGGACTTTTTTATAGTTAAGGAAATGTGAATATCAAATTTGAGATGGTCTGTTGTGATTCCTAGGAGTTTGGCCTGGTCTGTAGTTTAGATTTTGGTACCATTTGAGGAGTGAATGGAGAGGAGCAGATTGTTGGACTTGGTAGTTTTGTTTGTGAAGATTATTAATTTAGTCTTGTTTGGGTTTAGAATGAGTTGATGGGTGGATAGGAAATTTATATTTTTTGGAAAGCTTTTTGCATTTTTCCTGTAGTTTTTGTGGGGTAGGGGCAGAGCAGATATGAGATGTATTGTATGCGTATTGTATGATGGAGGCACGCTTGGTTGCAGTGTAAAGGTTTATTAGTAATTATAATAAAGAGTAGGGGGCCAAGTATTGAACCTTGGGGTATGCCATTGGATACTGGCAGTAGAGGGGAGAGTTTGTTCTCCCATTTAGTAGCTTGGTGGTGGTTTGATAGATAACTGAGAAACCATGACAGGAATGTTGGACTGAGATTGTAAGTAGTGAGCTTATTTCGTAGGAGTTGGTGGGAAATGGTGTCAAAGGCTTTTGACATGTCCAGGAAAATTGCAGAGACTAGTTGCCCATTGTTCATAAGGTGGTGGATAGTACTAGTGAAAGATAGCAAGGCTGTGTTTGTGCTGTACTGGGAGTCTAAAGCTGTGCTGTGTATCGTATAGTAGGTTATTTGAGGTAAGATGGTTGAAGAGTTGTAGGTGTACACATTTCTCAAGGATTTTGGCTATGGGAAGAAGGATAGCTATGGGCGGTAGTTAGAGATGTCTCTAGAGGGGCCTCCTTTGTGGAGGGTGATAATGTGAGTGACTTTCCATAGGAGGGCACATATTGTTCAGAGATGGAGTGATTAATATAGAGATAGGATATGCAATTGATGGAGCAGCAGCTTTTGGAATTTGTTTGGTAGTTGATCGGTCGCTAGGTAGCAAGGCTTTAGTGTACTTAAGAGCTTTTTAATATAGGATGTTTGAATTGGCTTAAAGCAGAAAGAGTTAGTGGAGTTTGTGCCAATGGAGAGGAGTGTGAGAGGCTGTTGTTGGTGATTGTCGAGCAGTGAGGAGAATGGAGATGATAAAATTAGAGTTGAACTGTGAGGCTAAGGATATGGAGGCATTGGTTGTGGAAGGAGAGGTGTTGGGAGAGTTTGCATGGGAGAGAAGAAGTTAACTGTTTTCTAGAATTTTTGTGGTTTGTTTAGGGACCTTTGTTGAGATGTTTGGAAGTAGAGTTTTTTGTCGCTGTTAATTTTTTTCTTAGTTAGGTTTCTTAATTGCTGATATGTGGTGAGGTCGGTTTTGTTTTTGGTGGATAGATATAAGATATAGGGGCCTGGCTCTGTCCCTTTGTTTAATCAGTTGTTTGGCATCATTTATTTTATTTTATTTATTTATTTATTTTACATTTGTTGACCGGGCTAGTCCAACTGGATATATTTCCATTTTCAGTAGAGGCCCGGGGAGAAAAGCTCCAACATAGCACAAAATTAAATATACAATTGTATAACAAATAAAATAATAAGTATTTGGAATAAAGAAGGTTATTAAAAAGTACAATACTAAATAGGTGAGTATAAAGTCATATATCAGTCATGTAATCATATGATACGTGAAAATACACTACAGTTCATTGTAGTTAACATAAATACTTGTGGTTATATAAGTTTTACAATGACCAGATTTTAGCATGCAGAGGGGTATGTAGAGTATGATTATGTATCCATAGGCAGTAAGAAGATAAAAATAGGATAGGTAGTAGATTAATCTAGGTTAGTGCAGGGGCATAACCAGAGTGATTTTAGGTGACTTTTGAGTTTTTGCTTAGAGTGACAGTGAAGGTAGTAGTGTTAGGTCGGTAGGTAGAAGGTTCCAGTGTTTCCCAGCAGTATTGGAGAATAGGCTGTCGCCTGACAAGTTATTGGACTTACTTATGCTAGCACGTAGTTTGCTCGAAGAGCGTAGGGAATTTAGATTATTATAAGGGGTAATGAGGTTAGCAAGTATTGGAGTATTATTTGGTTGGTAAAAGATTTTATGAGCAATGGTGAGTTGGGAATAAGTTAGCACGTTAGGGAGTTCAAGCCAGTCTAGCTGCTTTAGATTCAGACAGTGGTGTGTTCGAAATGCATTTCCAGTGGCAAATCTGGCAATATTGTTATAGGAGTTAGACAGTTTGAGAAGATTATTTTTCTTTAGATTAGTATAAATAGGAGAAGCATAGAGAAGAGTTGAGACTAAGTGAGAGTGGGCAATAGTGGTTCTAGCTATGGGAGTTAAGAAGGGTTTGATTCGATATAAGGAGCCCATTTCTCTGTTCACTGTAGAATATTTTTTGAGTTAGAGAGTGTAGATCAGAAGTGGAGTTGGCAGAACATATAAGCGTGGAATCATCAGCATATTGAATACATGTAGCTTCAGGGACTGCTACATGAAGGTCGTTGATGAATAGTGAAAAAAGAAGAGGTCCTAAAAATGGAGCCCTGGGGGACTCCAAGGGTGACTGGCAGGTGGGATGAAAGTTTATTTTCCCAGAGAACTGCCTGTTGCCTATTGTTAAGGTAAGATTTGAACCATTGTATAGCTGGGGTATCTACAGCAAAAAGTTCAAGAGTATTTATAAGCAGTGGATGATTAACCATATCAAAAGCCTTTGAAAGGTCGATGAAGAGAGCAGAAGAGAGGATGTTGTTATTACGATTCTTATAAATGGAGTCAGTGAAAGATGATAGAGCGGTGGTAGTGCTATGAAATGGCATGCTGGCACTTAGCCAGTATGTCATGTTTAGTTAGGTGGTCTACTAGCTGGTGGTGAATGCACTTTTCCATGACTTTAGCTAGAGGTGATAGTAGAGCTATTGGTCTATAATTAGAGTAATCGTAGGATTTACCACCTTTATGTAGGGGGATGATGTGGGAGATTTTCCAAATGTCTGGAATAATTCCTTCATTAATGGTTCTGTTAAGTAGGATGGATATGGGGAAGGTAATAACTTTGGCTGCTATTTGTAAATATTCAGAAGGTAATTGGTTGGCTGAAGGAGTGCAAGGCTTAAGTTTTAGTAAGATTTTATAGATGAAAGTGGTTGAGATAGGTTGAAATGTAAATGTTGGTAAAGATCCAGCTAAGGAAGATGGGAGCCTTGTGTTATCAGTGGAAAGCTGGCAAGCTAGGGATGAAAAATCATGAAAAATCCATGGTGGTAGTTTCGATTTGGGGTGTATTTTTTATATAGAATAAGTAACTGAATGGGTACATAGAAAATAACAGTCTTAATAAGATAATGTATCACATGTATAAAAATACCAGTGTAAATATGTCAGAAATTGTATATTGAATATTTAAAATAAATTAATTTGATTTAAAACTAGTCTAGAATAAAAAGTGGTGTAAAAATGAAATACATGAAAAAGTCAAATGGTGTAAAAATGAAACACACGAACAGCATATTACAGTTTTTACTGTTATAATAGTGTCACTGAATCATTTATCCCAGGGGAGGACCATGGCATTTAACCGCAACTGCCAGTATAGTTCCTTATTATATGTAGAAGTTTCCCAAGCTGCCCCCGTTATGTCCTTTTTGACTTTTTTCAAGTCCTCTTGGTCTTGCCAACATAAAATGCATTGCAGTCTGCACATACTGCAATGTACTCTAAACCCAAGGTATTACAACTGCTGTGTTGCAAGGTTAACTTGCAGTTCCTTCTGACAATAAGTCTCTGTTTCCAAAATTTGTTTACAGTAAGGCAACATCCACATTTAAAAGTTCCTCTGTTGTGTGTGGGGGTTAATTTGTGTTCCTTAAACCTCCTTTTTAAATTACTAGTCTTGTGTGTGATTTGATGTTTATCACACAAATTTTAAATGTTACTCACCTTAAACATACTCCAGTGTTTGGTGATTATATTCCTAACAATATCTGATCCAATACCACATCTCAGAGCCATAGCTTGCTTGTAATCAACTGGTGGTTGTCCTTTTTGCACTTCACATGAGTGCATGTTAGGAGAAGTGTTTGCCACAGGATGTCCATAATTCTTAGACAAACCTAACAAGGGCATACATTTTAGTCCCCACCCCATTGTAACTTCACAAATATTGTGAATAAAAGGGTGTGGTTAGCGCCTCTCCAAGAACATATTTAAAAGATTACGCATTTCTTCACATTTGACCTGTATTAATACCATCCTGGCCAACCTTACAGATTGTCTCTTCACCAAATTCTTTTTAAGGTGAAATGGGTGGTAACTACTAAAATGTAAATAAAAATTTGAAAACGTAGGATGTGATGTCAGTGTTGCCTTTATTCTCACTGGTGGGTCGGTTCTGATCCATCAGATCCGTCTTAACCATTTCCCCTGCTCGAGGTCTTCAGCAAAGCTCATGGGCCTTATTCTTTACCCATAATGTATCCCTGCAACTACCTCAGATGTTTGCCATGCATCGAAGGGGTTCAACAGTATAGCTCTGGGCTAAGTACTTTTTTTTCTCGATTTTTCATATAACAGTATTCCTTTTTCTATTTTCTTTTCTTTTACAAATAGCTAGTCTAGTGCAAACAACTTCTTTACCCTGTTCATTCCCTCATTTCATGTCCATTTAAGTTGGAGGCCATCTAAGGAACATCTGTTTTAGTTAGAGCATGTTCCTTTCTCCTTTTTTGTACTAGTAAAAAAAAAAATGTAGTATATCTATATTTATCCTGTGCTTACACGGTTGAGTGAGAGTTCAGGTTTTACTGTGTGTGTGTGTGTGTGTGTGTGTGTGTGTGTGTGTGTGTGTGTGTGTGTGTGTGTGTGTGTGTGTAGTCCGCTTAAGTCCATTTAAGTTATAGGACTTATTTTGTGAGATTGGGAGTGACTCTCTCTCTGTTTTTTAGTTTTTCCCTTCTCTTTAGTCATGTCACAGAAACAGGGCAGTAAGCCCTTGGGCTTCAAAAAGTGTAGAAAGAAGATTCTCCTTAGCGATTCACACATCCTATGCGTGTATTGCTTGGGGCCTCTTCATCTGCAAGAGTCCTGTTCCATTTGCCACAATTTCAATCGACGGGCATTAATGGAACGTAAAAATAAGCTTATTTTGAAAGGCCTTTCGAAGTTGCCTTTCTCTGAGGCTGTATCTCCCGAATCTTCTGACAAACCCACCAAAAGACCCTCCTCGGAACCAAGATCCTCGGAGCCAAAGCAGAAGGCTCCAAAATGATCAGATCCGAGGGCTGTATCAGAACAGACCTCTCCTCCTGGTTCCATGACTCCCTCGGAGAGGGGAGTTTCATTGGCACTGACTGTTACAAAGGACTATAGACATAGGAGCCGATCTCCCTCCTTAGAAAAAGTTTCTTCTCAACTCCCTTCACTGCTAACTAGATCAATGTCACCTACTCTGTCGACTAGGTCTACAAGGAGCTTATCTGATGAAGATGAGGATAAGGTCATAGAGAGACTTTTGAAGGCACCAGCTTTGGCCAAACTACTATTAGATCCGAATTCACAGGAGTCTGATCAGACTCAGCCCCCCTCTTCTGCTGCAGTTCCTCCTCCAGTCCATCCCTTTGTAATCCTGGGCCTCCCATTAAAAGTGTTCTCCGAGGGGAATTTAAGTTTTCCCCAAAAGAAAGGTCCTCGGGGGGGGGGGGGGCAGATGGAATGGGGTCATCAGCATCAGAGTCCTCAAATGCTGCAAAGGGCTGGTCTTCCATGTCTGACACCTCAAGGAGAGATTCTTCTGATTCCTGATCAGTGAGGACCTCAGGGGAGGTGTCCCTTTTTCTTTTGGCTGAGGTGGGAGTGTGGGACTGGCTTCCTCAAATGAGAGTTATCAAGTCTTCTGCCATTCTGAGCAGTTGCTGTGACTGAGGGGCAGGCTGGCTGGTGTAGGTTGGTGGCTGGGTCCTGGGGGGGGGGCCTTTTTGGGTGTAGTCTTGAACTTGGGCCTGGATGGGTCAGTAGTCTTATACAAATTGAGTTTGACTGGTGGCGGCGTCAGTCTTAGCCTGGCTTCAGTAATCGGAGGTGTCACAGTGGAAGCCAGTGCCCTGCAAAGTGGCTCCAGATCCGACCATGTGAGAATGAGGCGACGCACCATCAGAGGGAGGTGGATCCGGCAGTGTACCGGACTCTGAACAGGTCTCTGTAAAGGCCAACGACAGTTCCTCGGCTAGCGTCAGGGGCTGCAAAAGTGCCTCACTGAGTTCATCTGTAGCACTGAGTTGAAAAATTACCAGTCTTTTGACGGAGTCGTCAGAGGACCTAACTTTTAGAGGCCTGTTTTTATCCTTGTCTTAATTTTTTCTAGGTAAGTCAGTAGCCTCTTGAGAGATCGCTGCCATATCGCATTGAGAAAAAGACTCACTGAAAAGCCTAGTTGCAATTTCACCTATTCTTCTTGTGGTTCTAGCATTAAACAGAGCACAGAACCGACACCTGGGGGCGTAGTCGTCTGGCCCTAAACAAGTGACGCAGAGAGAATGGAAGTCTGTGTGGGATCTGCTTTCCACAACTGAGACAATTATTGACTTTCTCTGACATTGGTTAAAAGCAAGAAAATGTTCCCCAATGGGGTACTTAGCTTTAGACTATTTACCTCACTCTGGCAACGGCTGACCGACACACTCGCAAAACTGCTTCTGCTTCAGGCTCTACGGCAAGAAAGACTGATGTAATGGCACCAGCTATCACCCTTTATACCCTGACGACCGGACGTCAGCCACAGTCTCAGAACAGCCGACGCAGGAGTGAAATCCTTTACTCTGGTATTAAGACCGGCCAAGGGCTATCCAGAAAGGATGACCCACAAGTGATGACTGCAACAGTGAATACACTTGAGCATCTACATTTATGGTAAGTGTACACAACTGTACTTTTCTGATATCCAGATTGTCTCAGGTTCAGGACCCATGCCTTCCTTGGATCCAATATCTGCCCCGAGTATCTCTATGCCTTCGGAACAGGAGACCTCCTGGAGACGACACTCCCTGTCAGGTTTGCTGAGACTTTTCAGATCTTATTGGACTATGAACCCGCGGTAGTGGTGCCGCGGTAGCGTTGTCGCCTCACAGCAAGACGTCCCTTTCGATTCTCAGCTAGAGCGTCTTCTGTGTGGAGGCAAGCGTGAATGGGCGTGCCTTTGTTGAAGGTTGTGCATCAGGGCTGGTAACGCGGCACGTAAAAATCCACTACCAAACATTAGCGGACCGGCGTTCCACTGTGGCGATCCCTAACCGGGATAAGCTGAAAGACACAACAACATTGGATCTGACTATGCTTTTGGGGGCTTCGGCACAGGTGAGTTCGACTCCTACCTCTGTTTTGGAGCTACTTTCTTCTACTCTGGAGATTCCTTCGGCTATGACAGCTTGTTTGTTGGATATTGGGAGTTCGTCAGAGTGGAGTGGGTCTGCCTTTGAGGCAGTGAGGAGTCTGACACACAATCTCCTTTGGGTCTTCCTCCCTCTTCAATCTTGGTGTCTTTATCTTCTCACGTGGGCTCTCCACAAGTCCGCAGAGACAATAGGCCTCAGAATGTCACTCCGTATACTGCCCACTCTTCCAAAACCTCTCCAGAGTATCCCACTGAGGAGGTCCCTCAGAAGAGAACATGCAAGAGGAAGCATCTTGCCTCACCCAGAGGAGTCTATCATATCTGACACCGACCTTGATGAAGCAGAATGATCCTCACGATTACCACCTGAAGATGTCTCCTTTGGAGACATCCTAGAAATCTTAAAACAGAGAGGTGATTGGCAGCTTTCCACCCCTTCGGCCGAGGAGTCAGTTTTCCTGAAGGCCTTTGCATCTCACCCATCAACTTCTTGTGTGACTCCTCCTTTTGACGAGCTGGTGGAATTAATCTCATGAAAGGCTTGGGAGACCCCAGACACCATAGACCCTACCCCTAGAAGGCCAAATTAGGTACATTACTGCTCCAAAAGAGAAAGGCTGTGTAACAAAGGGCATAGCGGTTGATGCCATGGTCGTGGCGGCAGCCATTAAGAAGGAACTTTCTGAAGCCAGTTTCTCTATCCATCCTCCTAATAAGGACTCTAGGACAGTGGATAGGTATGGGAAGCACACCTCCTTGTAAACAACCTTTGCTTAGCGGTTTCTAAATTCTCACCCACTTCACTAGATTACAGAGAGACCTGATTAAGGAATTATCAGACTCCCTCCAAACTCTCTCCAAGGGGCTGTAGCCGATGTGGCGGCAGATAAAATCAATGCTCAACTCGCCACCTTGAATTCAGTTGTTAACTCGTCCGTGCAGCTCATTTTTTATGTAGCAGATGGAATGAGTAGGGCAGCAAGCTCGGGTATCTCGCTTAGGAGGCAGGCCTGGATGCTTCTTTGTAATTTCGTGGAGCCCTCTAAGTCTTCCTTTGTTAATGCCCCTTTTGATTGTCCATCTCTTTTTGGGCCAGAAGTGAAGGCAACACTCACCAGGTTTGAACAAGAAGGCAAGACCTTGTTTGCTGTTGGAGTGTGTTTTTCCACTCTTACCAGATCCTTTCCTAAAGGTCAAAAAGATAGTGGGAAAATGTGGTTCAGAAAATCTCAGAGGTCTTACCGGACACTCAAGGTGAATGTTCCCTTAGAGCAGAGGGGGGAATAGTAATGGAAGATGCTGCCCATGAGGCAGAGGAGCTCCACAGAACCAGGGCTCCAGAAAATCCTTCTTTGGGAGACCCTTCCAGCATTCCTGAAGGAGTGCCTGATCGCTCGCTTGTGGAGGCAGTCGGGGGGGGGTGATTATCTTTGCACCAGGAAACACGGCTAAAAATAAATGACAAATGGGTGTAGGACATAATATCCAGAAGATATGTCATTCCCTTCTCTTCTCCTGTCCCCATTAACAGATCAGTTCCAGATGTTCCACCCAGTCAAAGGGAACAAGCAGTATTAGAAATTCAAAAGTTGCAAAGAAAGAGTCTCATCCAAGAAGTCCCTGCAGACCATAGAGGATCTGGAACTTACTCAAGATTCTATTTACCTCCAAAGAAAACGGGGGACTGGAGACCCATTTTGGATCTTAGTAACCTTAACAAATCGGTAAAAAAGACCAAGCTTCGGAAGGTGACACTGCAGTCATTACTTCCTTTCCTAGGAAAAGACAATTTGATGTGCTGTATAGACCTTCAAGATGTGTACTACCACATTCGAATGGACAGGCGGTCCAGGAGGTTCTTGCACTTCTGTCTGGTAGCCAGTTATTTCCAATTTTGAGCTCTGCCCTTTGGTCTTGCTACAGACCCAGAGTGTTCACCAAATGTATGATAGCATTAGCAGCTCACCTGAGACGCAAAGGATTCCGCGTGTTTCCATACTTGGACGACCGACTCATAACCTCCACGACCAGGTATCATTTGCTTCAGTCAAGGGATTATGTCCTTCAGCTCTGTTCTTTCTAGGTATTACTGTAAATTATTTAAAATCTGCGCTAGAGCCATCTCTTAGCTTAGTTTTCATAGGAGCAGAGATAAACAGAACCACACAAATAGCAAGACTTCCACAATGAAGAGTAGACGACCTTCATCATTATGTGATAATTCTAATCAAGAAGTCAAAAGATCCTGCAAAACTAGTTATTCAGGTGATAGGGAAGATGGCTGTAGCTATCGTACTGATTCCCCTAACTCGCTGTCACATGAGTGTCTTCCAGTGATTGCTTTTTGCTCAGTGGTCAGTCTTGGAACTTCCAATGTACCACAAGATTGTAATGATAACCAATGCCTGCAGAAAAGGTCTTCAGTGATGGATTCACTGAACCTTAGTGTCTTAGGGCCATCCATTCATTCCCTTTCATCCCATAGCCGCCACTGTGACCACGGACGCTTCCCAGATAGGATGGGGGGCATTTTCTAGGGAAGACCGTTCAAGGCATCTGGCAAGAACACGAGGCTCATCTGCATGTAAATATCCTAGAGATGAGAGTGGTGCTTTGAGTTGCAAGCATTTCAGGACTCTCTTCCTCTAGGAGCGATAGTAATTCAATCGGACAACATGTCTGTAGTGTGGTATATAAACAAACATGGGGGAACCAGATCTTACCCACTTTGTCAAAAAGCTCTCAGGGTCTGGCATTGGGTGATAGCCTCCAACTGTTGTCTGATAGCAACGCAAATCCCAGTAACAACCAGAAGTTTGTGGAAGTGATCTTCCAGAAATGAGGCCAGCCTTGCTGCCACCTTTTTTGCATCACCCAAAAATGCCAAATGCAGCAACTAATTTGCCCTGATTCTTCCCACGGGGGAGTCGGCAAAGGATGCACTTGTTCACAACTGGCCAACAAGACTTCATTACGCCTTTCCACCGATTCCACTGATTCCAAAATGTTTGCAAAAAGCGAGTCTGTTGGAGACCACAATTATCCTTATTGCCTCCCCTACTGGCCTCGTCAAATCTGGTTCCTTTTTCTTCAGCCTCGTCTTTGGGACGAATCCTGGATTCTGGACCTTCTCTGATAAATCCGTCAGGGATGGTTCATCCAAATTTGGGCTCCCTCAAATTAAAAGCTTGGCTGCTCCAGTTCCCTTAATTGCCAGGTTTCCATCTCTTTCCTCTCCAGTCAAGCATATTTTGTCATCTCATAAGACATTTACTCGAAAACTTTACAAAAGCAAATGGAAAAGATTTATTCTGTGGGCCACCTGCAACAAAGTAGACCCTTTTACAGCACCAGTTGAAACTATTTTACAGTTTCTGTTAGAGCTCTTTAATAGCAAATCAGTGGCAGCTACTATTAGAGTTCAACTAGCTGCGATTTCTAATTGCCATATGGGAAACAATGACCATCCTATCACGTCTTACAGACTTTGCAAAGCTTTTTTGAAGGGCACTACCATGTTAAAACTACCATGTAAGCATCCAACACCTCCTTAGGATCTCAGTTTTATCTTATCCAATATCATTTTTCCTCCTACATGCGAGTTAAAGTATCTTTCCTGGAAAACTCTCTTTTAGTAGCTATTACTTCAGCCAAAAGAGGATCTGAGTTGCAAGCCTTCTCTGCTAAGCCTCCATATCTAGCCTTCCATAAACACGTCTCGTTACACACTTAACCCATCCTTTCTACCAAAAGTTGTGTCGGAAAGTAGTCTTAACCAGTCTATAGATCTTCCAATTTTCTTTCCCAACTTAATAAAGGAGAGAGTATTCACTTCATCTGCTAGATGTTCATAGACAATTACGTTTTTATTTACATAGAACTTCTGAAATAAGAAAAATCGGATCAGCTTTTCAGCTCTTGTGCGGATACAAGAAAATATCAACCAGTCTCAAAAAGATGTCCCATTCCAGTGTTGTAGTATTCTACTTGTGGGTTTACCCTTCTTCCTCTCCAGTTCATCCGGCCAGGTTCCCAAAGATTTTCAGTCCCTCTTGGTGTGTCTGACGTGGCTGCAGGAATGTGGGTCATAAAAGTGATGTCTGCACGCACCAGCCCTTAGAACTTTTCATCCACCAGGTGCTCCTGCTTTTCGTGGACGTCGGATCACAAAAAGATTCAGTTAAGTACCTCGTTGGGGATTCTTTCAGTCCTACTTTGTTTATATGTTCATGTCATCCGGTAAGGGAAGTGCAAGTGCAGTCGCCAGATTCCCCACAAAGACACCCATGACCAATGTCTCTGTTGTTTAGGCAGGGAACACGACCACGAGAACTGCGCCATTTGCCATTAAACAATAAAGTAATCAATTGATACCATAAAACACTTAAAAAGTGTTTTTTTTTGGGGGGGGGGCATCAGCAAGAATAAACTTCTTTATAAAGAAACAGTGTATATATTAAAGGGACAATCCCAGGGATTTTTTTGTTTTGATTCTAGTCTTTGTTTACATTTTCAGTCTGGCTTTCTGGGCATGTCCCAACTATGGCTGCATGGGTTGGGGGAGGGTGCTTACAGGAAGCTTCAGAGGTGTTAGGCAGATTCCTTCTCAAATTGCAATTGTACTCACAACAGCTCTCACTGAGTCATTCATTAGTTTCAACTGTCCTTTTTATCCTCAGAGAAACTAGCTTTTCAGCAATGTTATGACTTGACTTGCTAATACCCTGCATGAAAGCATTTGAGCAGTGCAAAGCTAAAACATTGGTAAACAAGAGTTTTTAGCTAATTTCATTTCATATTTTATTTTGTGCCGATTTCTAAATGCTAGCTAAGTGCAATGATTTTATGACACAAATGCCCTAGCTTCTGTAGAAAGCATGTGAAAGATGCAAGTTTCAAACATTAGTAAAAACAGTCGTTTCTTTTTTCATGTTCAAATTGATCTCTGAATACTAGCCAAGTGTGGTGGTTTTCTTACCTGCTAATAGCTCTATAAAAAGGCATATGTGTGATACAGGGTTCAAACATGAGTAGACCGTCTTCGGTTCCTTTTGTTTTATAGTCTACATTGCTCATATAAACTCAGAAAGCTGCTCGACTAACACAATTTGCATTATTGTGCATTTTCTGAAGGATAAGAAGTCTGAGCTCTAATATAGGTCATTATTTAGTGACTTTCATCTTCATTGATTTGGAGGAAAAACGCAAATTTTATGAGGAACAGACCAAAAATATCAGATGAAAATCTGGGCATTCTGCAAAAATCTGGACAGTTGAGAGGTATGGGGCGGACACACACTCATGCATTCCTTTAATTTCATATTTTATTTTGTGCTGTTCTCATGCATTCCTACTATACGTGCTATATGCTACATGTTGGTGACTTAGTGGTTGCACAGTATGGTATGCCCTTAAGCAGTTTTATTTCTATTTCTACCTTACAACTGTATGCATTTGTACTTGATTCCACTGTTATCTGTAGACAAGTAACTGGAATGATACAGTGTGGGTTTTTTGTCATCATGCTGTCTGTATTGCCTGATGAGTGGCTAATTCCCTGTCTGACAATCCTTAGTCTTACGTGACACTTTTCAAACTGTTGTTGCCTTTCCAAATTACTCACATGAAGGCAACCTCAGACCAGTGACACAACTAGTATCCTACCCTCTTCACTACCTCATACTCAAATACCTTGCCCTTCATGGCAAATCAGCAAAAGATAGATACTTTTCCTTGAATATGTGTTGTGTCCTGACTTCATATACTGCTTTTGCACAATTATATACAGTGTCACTGTAGGTCTGCCACTTCTCCTTGTGCCCATAGTCGGATTTTTGTCTGAAAATGTGAGATTTTGTAGGACAAACCACACCTACAACCAGTGCAAATGACTGGACTTCAGTTTACTGCCAAAATAAAAGCTGATTTTTTTTATTTGATTTATTTATACTGTTTCATATAATATTTAAGTGTTTCAAAGACACAGTAATGGATTTTTGCATGTATTGAAGAAAATGTAGGAAATGTTTTTGTTCTAAAATTCTCAGCAATTTCCTGTGGGATCAGTCAAGTATTTTTGATTCTGGTATTTCATATTTTTGATGTTTTTTTCATAGGACACAACTCCCCAGGCAGTGGCAGTCCTGCATAAAGTGGGACGTGATAAGCCTATGTTACTGACATTACTGAAGATACACAGCACACTTTTGGAAATCTGTTCTGTAAAATAATGATGGTCAGTGCTGCAATATATTCCTTAATACTGTGCTACCTGTCATTATTTCTAGATCAAACATTCTCTTTTCAGTACAAAGGTTACATTCTCACTTTGTTATAGGGCAGTGTTAAAGACAAGGGTACCTCCATTTGTCTTTTGACTGTATTACTGAGATTACACAACATTATATTTTTTAATCAAATGTCAATAAGTGTATAAATAAATAATAAATGTACTTGAGACAGTGCAGCTGTGCTCTAATACACATGCTATTCCTGATCATACTATGTCGTGCCATAAGTAAATAATAAATGTACTTGATACCGTGCAGCTGTGTTCTAATACACATGCTATTCCTGAACATATGTTGTGCCATAAATAAATAATAAATGTACTTGAGACTGTGCAGCTGTGCTCTAATACACATGATATTCATGATCATACTGTGTCATGCCATAAATATATAATAAATGTACTTGAAACCGTGCAGCTATGCTCTAATACACATGCTATTCCTGATCATACTATGTTGTGCCATAAATAATAACTGTACTTGAGACCGTGGAGCTGTGCTCCAATACACATGCCATTCCTGATCATACTATGTCGTGCCATAAATAAATAATAAATGTACTTGAGACCGTGCAGCTATGCTCTAATACACATGCTATTCCTGATCATACAAGTTGTTCCATAAATAAATAATAAATGTACTTGAGACTGTGCAGCTATGCTCTAATACACATGCTATTCCTGATCATACAAGTCGTGCCATAAATAAATAATAAAGGTACTTGAGACCGTGCAGCTGTGCTGTAATACACATGCTATTCCTGATCAAACAAGTCGTGCCATAAATAAATTATAAATGTACTTGAGACAGTGCAGCTGTGCTTTAATACATGTGCTATTCCTGATCATACTGTGCTGTGCCATAAATAAATAATAAATGTACTTGAGACCATGCAGCTGCGCTCTAATACACATGCTATTCCTGATCATACTATGTCGTGCCATAAATAAATAATAAATGTACTTGAGACAGTGCAGCTGTGCTCTAATACACATGGTATTCCTGATCATACTATGTTGTGCCATAAATAAATAATAAATGTACTTGAGATTGTGCAGCTGTGCTCTAATACACATGCCATTCCTGATCATATAAGTCATCCCATAAATAAATAATAAATGTACTTGAGACTGTACAGCTGTGCTCTAATACACATGCTATTACTGATCATACTGTGTTGTGCCATAAACACATAATAAATGTACTTGAGACCATGCGGCTATGCTCTAAAACACATGCTATTCCTGATCATACTATGTCGTGCCATAAATAAATATACTTGAGACAGTGCAGCTGTGCTCTAATACACATGCTACTCCTGGTCATACAAGTCGTGCCATGAATAAATAAATAACTGTACTTGAGACAGTGCAGCTATGCTCTAATACACATGCTATTCCTGATCATACAAGTCGTGCCATGAATAAATAATAAATGTACTTGAGACCGTGCAGCTGTCCTCTAATACACATGCTATTCCTGATCATACAAGTCGTGCCTTAAATAAATAATAAATGTACTTGAGACCATGCAGCTGTGCTCTAATACACATGCTATTCCTGATCATACAAGTCATGCCATAAATAAATAGTAAATATACTTGAGACAGTGCAGCTGTGCTCTAATACACATGCTATTCCTGATCATACAAGTCGTGCCATAAATAAATAATAAAAGTACTTGAGACTGTGCAGCAGTGCTCTAATACACATGCTATTCCTGAACATACTAGGTCGTGCCATAAATAAATAATAAATGTACTTGAGACAGTGCAGCTGTGTTCTAATACACATGCTATTCTGGAACATATTATGTTGAGCCATAAATAAATAATAAATGTACTTGAGACCGTGCAGCTGTGCTCTAATACACATGCTACTCCTGATCATACAAGTCGTGCCATAAATAAACAATAAATGTAGTTAAGACCGTGCCGCTGTGCTCTAATACACATGCTATTCCTGATCATACAAGTTGTGCCATAAATTAATAATAAATGTACTTGCGACCGTACAGCTGTGTTTTAATACACATGCTAGTCCTGATCATACTATGTCGTGCCATAAATAAATAATAAATGTACTTGAGACAGTGTAGCTGTGCTCTAATACACGTGCTATTCCTGATCATACTGTGTCATGCCATGAATAAATAATAAATGTACTTGAGACCGAGCAGCTGTGCTCTAATGCACATGCTACACCTGATCATACTATGTTGTGCCATAAATAAATAATAAATTTACTTGAGACCGTGCAGCTGTGCTCTAATTCGCATGCTATTCCTGATCATACTGTGTTGTGCCATAAATAAATAATAAATATACTTGAGACCGTGCAGCTGTGCTCTAATACACATGCTATTCCTGATCATACTATGTCGTGCCATAAATAAGTAATAAATGTACCTGAGACCGTGCAGCTGTGCTCTAATACACATGCTATTCCTGATCATATTATGTTGTGCCGTAAATAAATAATAAATTTACTTGAGACACTGCAGCTGTGCTCTAATATATAAGCTATTCCTGATCATACAAGTCGTGCCATAAATAAATAAATAATAAATGTACTTGAGACAGTGCAGCTGTGCTCTAATATATATGCTATTCCTGATCATACAAGTCGTGCCATAAATAAATAATAAATGTACTTGAGACCGTGCAGCTGTGCTTTAATACACGTGCTATTCCTGATCATACAAGTCGTGCCATAAATAAATAATAAATGTACTTGAAACAGTGCAACTATGCCCTAATACACGTGCTATTCCTGATCATACATGTTGTGCCATAAATAAATAATAAATGTACTTGACACCATGCAGCTGTGCTCTAATACACATACTATTCCTGATCATACAAGTCATGCCATAAATAAATGTACTTGAGACCGTGCATCTGTGCTCTAATACACATGCTGTTCCTGGTCATACAAGTCGTGCCACAAATAAATAATAAATGTACTTGAGACAGTGCAGCTGTGCTCTAATACACGTGCTAGTCCTGATCATACAAGCCGTGCCATAAATAAATAGTAAATGTAGTTGAAACAGTGCAACTATGCTCTAATGCACATGCTATTCCTGATCATGCATGTCGTTCCATAAATAAATAACAAATGTACTTGACACCATGCAGCTGTGCTGTAATACACATACTATTTCTGATCATACAAGTCGTGCCATAAATAAATGTAATTGAGACCGTGCAGCTGTGCTCTAATACACATGCTATTCCTAATCATACAGTTCGTGCCATGAATAAATAATAAATGTACTTGAGACTGTGCAGCTCTGCTCTAATATACATGCTATTCATGGTCATACAAGTCATGCCATAAATAAATAATGTACTTGAGACCGTGCAGCTGTGCTCTAATACACATGCTATTACAGGTCATACTGTGTTGTGCCATAAACACATAATAAATGTATTTGAGACCGTGCAGCTGTGCACTAATACACATGCTATTCCTGATCATACTATGTCGTGCCATAAATAAATATACTTGAGACAGTGCAGCTGTGCTCTAATACACATGCTACTACTGATCATACATGTCGTGCCATGAATAAATAATAACTGTACTTGAGACAGTGCAGCTTTGCTCTAATACACGTGCTATTCCTGATCATACAAATCGTGCCATGAATAAATAATAAATGTACTTGAGACTGAGCAACTGTGCTCTAATACACATGCTACATCTGGTCATACTATGTCGTGCCATCAATAAATAATAAATGTACTTGAGACCGTGCAGCTGTGCTCTAATTCGCATGCTATTCCTGATCATACAAGTCGTGCCATAAATAAATAATAAATGCACTTGAGACCATGCAGCTATGCTGTAATATACGTTCTAGTCCTGATCATACTGTGTAATGCCATAAATAAATAATAAATGTACTTGAGACAGTGCAGCTGTGCTCTAATACACATGCTATTCCTGGTCATACAAGTCGTGCCATAAATAAATACTAAATGTACTTGAGACCGTGCAGCTATGCTCTAATACACATGCTATTCCTGATCATACAAGTCGTGCCATAAATAAATAAATAATAAATGTACTTCAGACCGTGCAGCTGTGCTCTAATACACGTGCTATTCCTGATCATACAAGTCGTGCCATAAATAAATAATAAATGTAAAATAATGATAAATCCCAGATACGGAGGAGAGAACACAGCTGAGGAGAAATATCCAAAAACTTTCAATAAACATTCAAGACGTCCAACGTACTTAGAAACACAATGTTTATTCGAGTAAGCGCTTTCACCTACTTGGCTTCTTCAGACTCATGTATAAACGCACAAACAACATTCCCAATGCTTTAAAACACATAATAGGCGGGAAATGCTAATCATTAGCTCCACCCAAAGCAATTAATAATTGAATCAGCATTTAAAAATAGTTTCACAAGCAAAGCTCTATAAAAAGCACTGTATAAATGATCACTAGATGACTAGAGACACCATTGAAACGCATATACATGCATAAAAACATACATAAAAACAAGTCATCACAACTAGACATATAAAAAAGCTAAAACAATTGATTACAACATTAAAAATTACAACATTAAAAAATGAGATATAGTATGGTATAATGACAAATGTAGCTGTCACATTAACTGGCCATGAATAAAGACAATAAATATAGATAAATAAAATTCTACTCAATATAGTATCATAAATAAATAGCATCTAAGTCTATAACTAACTGAAAACATAGGACTAATGTACCTGTTAGTGTGCTTTAAGCCTTCTCATTCTTAAGAATGGTTTAACAGATAGTTTGGCATTCAGTCCTGGAGGTACATCTGATCTGAACTTCATAATCCACATATTCTCTCTAGTTTCAGTATGTGTTCTAATGTCTCCTCCTCTGACATTTACATGCATCTGTTCTAAAATCCTGAAATTGAAGATATGTGTAGGATCAGATTCAAGGACATGTTTCGCAAGTGCATTACTTCTATGTTGCATTCTTATGGCATAAAGATGTTCACGTATGCGATCTTTTAAATGTCTATTTGTCTTTCCAATATAGAAAGAAAAACATTTTTGACAGGTAGCAATATATACAACATTACTAGATTGACAGTTCCCATTAGCTTTCAAGTAGTAGGTACGTTGACTAACTGGATGGACAAATGTCACCTCATTATTTATATAAGAACAGTAGTTACAATTACCACAACATTTAGTGCCTCCAGAGTTAATTGGGAACGCAACCTTAGGTGATTGCCTCTCACATAAAATCTTCTTAAGGCTTTTCTTATTCTTATATCTAAAGTGTGGAGACTCACCTAACCTATCCCTAATCTGTGTGTCAACTGTTAAAACATTCCAATGGGCTTTGACCACATCTTTAATTCTCCACGCATCACTAGTATAAAACATAGTAAATGCTTCTTTGTGAAAATTAGGTATATTTGCCTTAAGTGAATCAGTTGATTGTTCAATACCTGACCTCCTGTCTGAAAAATAAGGGGCTGCTGTGCCAGGTCTGGATTCCTGAGCACTCTCAAACCCCTTCACAATCTCTGAGTCCTTGTAACAACGTTGTGACAGACGATGATATAAGTCATCTAAGTCTTGTTCATAACCTGTGGTTGTGGGATTATACCTAGAGGCCCTCATTGCCTGTCCCTTAATAACGTTTCTATAAACGTATTGTAGATGCATGCTATGGCGATGTAGGAGCGTGTTAATATGACATGGCTTCCTAAAAACACCAGTGTTAATCAACCCATTAGGTAACTTCTCCACATAAGAAATGTAACCTTGGTTGTAGAAACCTCATGACTGAACTTGATATAAGCTGTAATATGGTTCAAATGATCAATGAATTCATCAAGTAGATTTGTGGAGCCTCTCCAAATAAAGAAGAGGTCATCCACAAAACATCTGTAGAACACTGTATGTTCTACAAATGCAGGTAATTCATACATATATGTGTTCTCCCATTCAGCCATAAATAGGTTGGCGTAGCTATTGGCACACGAAGTGCCCATAGCTACGCCATCCCTCTGCAAAAAGCAATTCCCCTCAAAACAAAAAATATTATTATGCAGAACCAATTCTAACAGGGAAATAAGTAACATGATCTTGGATTCAGGCATCTCAGAAACCCTTTTCAAATGTTTAGTTAAAAACTCAATACCCACCAAATTGGGGATAACTTTAAATAGGGATTTCACATCCATTGTTACAAAGGTTAATTCTGTTGTGTCTGTTACATCTTTCAAACAATCATACAGATCAACCAAAAACTGTTTCATATCCTTCAAGATAAATCTGTTGGTGTCTACAATTGGTCTCAGATTGCTCTCTATATATAAAGAAGAGGGTTCAGTGATCCATAACCCTACCTGCAACTATTGGTCGCAGGGGAGGATCTACCATATTCTTGTGTATTTTGGGAAGTCCACTGATCAAAGGAATCAGTGGTGACTGAACATCAAGGAAAGAAAAAAGTTTATTGTCTATAATGTTACTATTCAAAAGTCCCAATAGAAAGGAATGTACCCTATGGGAAAATATCCTTACCAAATCTATATCTAGTGGTTGGTAAAACTGTATATCACCAAGCATGTATAACATCCTATTGACGTAATCATCAGTTCCCATAACTACAATGCCCCCTCCTTTACGTTCAGTATTTATCCTTGAGAAATAATAAATGTACTTGAAACAGTGCAACTATGCTCTAATACACGTGCTATTCCTGATCATACATGTTGTGCCATAAATAAATAATAAATGTACTTGACACCATGCAGCTGTGCTCTAATACACATAATATTCCTGATCATACAAGTCGTGCCATAAATAAATGTACTTGAGACTGTGAGCTGTGCTCTAATACACAAGCTATTCCTGATCATACAAGTCGTGCCACAAATAAATAATAAATGTACTTGAGACAGTGCAGCTGTGCTCTAATACACATGCTACTCCTGATCATACTATGTTGTGCCATCTAATACACGTGCTAGTCCTCATCATACTGTGTAATGCCATAAATAAATAATAAATGTACTTGAGACCGTGCAGCTGTGCTCTAATGCACATGCTACTCCTGATCATACTATGTTGTGCCATAAATAAATAATAAATGTACTTGAGACCGTGTATCTGTGCTGTAATACACATGCTATTCCTGATCATACTATGTTGTGCCATAAATAAATAATAAATTTACCCGAGACACTGCAGCTGTGCTCTAGTACACATGCTATTCCTGGTCATACAAGTCGTGCCATCAATAAATAATAAATGTACTTGAGGCTGTGCAGCTGGGCTCTAATACACATGCCATTCCTGATCATACTATGTCGTGCCATAAATAAATAATAAATTTACTTGAGACCATGCAGCTGTGCTCTAATACAAGTGCTTTTCCTGATCATACTGTGTCGTGCCATAAATACATAATAAATGTACTTCTGACCATACAGCTATGCTCTAATACACATGCTATTCCTGATCATACAAGTCGTGCCATTAATAAATAATAAATGTACTTGAGACTGTGCATCTGTGCTCTAATACACATGCTATTCCAGATCATAAATAAATAATAAATGTACTTGGGACAGTGCAGCTGTGTTCTAATACACATGCTATTCTGGAACATACTATATTGTGCCATAAATAAATAATAAATGTACTTGAGACCGTGCAGCTGTGCTCTAATACACATGCTATTCCTGATCATACAAGTTGTGCCATAAATAAAAAATAAATGTAGTTGAGACCATGCCGCTGTGCTCTAATAAACATGCTATTCCTGATCATACAAGTCGTGCCATAAATAAATAATAAATGTACTTGAGACCGTACAGCTGTGCTTTAATACACATGCTAGTCCTGATCGTACTATGTCGTGCCATAAATAAATAATAAATGTACTTGAGAAAGTGTAGCTGTGCTCTAATACACGTGCTGTTTGTACTTGAGACCGTGCAGCTGTGCTCTAATTTGCATGCTATTCCTGATCATACTGTGTCGTGCCATAAATAAATAATAAATGTACTTGAGACCATGCAGCTATGCTCTAATACACATGCTAGTCCTGATCATACTGTGTCGTGCCATAAATAAATAATAAATGTACTTGAGACCGTGCAGCTATGCTCTAATGCACATGCTACTCCTGATCATACTATGTCGTGCCATAGATAAGTAATAAATGTACTTAAGACCGTGCAGCTGTGCTCTAATACACATGCTATTCCTGATCATACATGTCGTGCCATAAATAAATAATAAATGTACTTGAGACAGTGCAGCTGTGCTCTAATACACATGCTACTCCTGATCATACAAGTCGTGCCATAAATAAATAACTGTACTTGAGACAGTGCAGCTATGCTCTAATACACATGCTATTCCTGACCATACAAGTCGTGCCATAAATAAATAATAAATGTACTTGAGACCGTGCAGCTGTGCTCTAATACACATGCTATTCCTGATCATACAAGTCATGCCATAAATAAATAATAAATGTACTTGTGACTGTGCAGCTCTGCTCTAATACACATGCTGTTCATGATCATACAAGTCGTGCCATAAATAAATAATAAATGTACTTGAGACCGTGCAGCTGTGTTCTAATACACATGCTACTGCTGATCATACTGTGTTGTGCCATAAATAAATAATAAATGTACTTGAGGCCGTGCAGCTGTGTTCTAATACACAAGCTACTCCTGATCATACTGTCATGCCATAAATAAATAAAAAATGCACTTGAGACTTTGCAGCTGTGCTCTAATACACATGCCATTCCTGATCATATTATGTTGTGCCATAAATAAATAATAAATGTACTTGAGACCGTGCAGCTGTGCTCTAATACACATGCTAGTCCTGATCATACTATGTTGTGCCATAAATAAATAATAAATGTACTTCAGACAGTGCAGCTGTGCTCTAATACACGTGCTTTTCCTGATCATACCGTAGTGCCATAAATAAATAATAAATGTACTTGAGACCGTGCAGCTGTGCTCTAATACACATGCTATTCCTGATCATACAAGTCATGCCATAAATAAATAATAAATGTACTTGTGACTGTGCAGCTCTGCTCTAATACACATGCTCTTCATGATCATACAAGTCGTGCCATAAATAAATAATAAATGTACTTGAGACCGTGCAGCTGTGTTCTAATACACATGCTACTGCTGATCATACTGTGTCTTGCCATAAATAAATAATAAATGTACTTGAGGCCGTGCAGCTGTGTTCTAATACACAAGCTACTCCTGATCATACTGTCATGCCATAAATAAATAAAAAATGCACTTGAGACTTTGCAGCTGTGCTCTAATACACATGCCATTCCTGATCATATTATGTCGTGCCATAAATAAATAATAAATGTACTTGAGACCATGCAGCTGTGCTCTAATACACATGCTAGTCCTGATCATACTATGCTGTGCCATAAATAAATAATAAATGTACTTCAGACAGTGCAGCTGTGCTCTAATACACGTGCTTTTCCTGATCATACTGTAGTGCCATAAATAAATAATAAATGTACTTGAGACCGTGCAGCTGTGCTCTAATACACATGCTACTCCTGATCATACAAGTCATGCCATAAATAAATAATAAATGTACTTGAGACCGTGCATCTGTGCTGTAATACACGTTATTCCTGATCATACAAGTTGTGCCATAAATAAATAATAAATGTACTTGAGACCTTGCAGTTGTGCTCTAATACACGTTATTCCTGATCATACTGTGTTGCAACATTAATACATAATAACTGTACTTGAGACCGTGCAGCTGTGCTCTAATACACATGCTACTCCTGATCATACAGGTCGTGCCATAAATAAATAATAAATGTACTTGAGACCGTGCAGCTGTGCTGTAATACACATGCTGTTCCTGGTAATACAAGTCGTGCCATAAAGAAATAATAAATGTACTTGAGACAGTGCAGCTGCGCTCTAATGCACATGCTATTCCTCATCATACTATGCTGTGCCATAAATAAATAATAAATGTACTTGAGACATTGCAGCTGTCTTCTGATACACATGCTATTCCGGAACATAGTATGTTGTGCTGTAAATAAATAACAAATGTATTTGAGACCGTGCTGCTGTGCTGTAATACACATGCTATTCCTGATCATACAAGTCGTGCCATAAATAAATAATAAATATACTTGAGACCGTGCAGCTGTGCTCTAATACACATGCTATTCCTGATCTTACTGTGTCATGCCATAAATACATAATAAATGTAACACAAGACCAGCGTGCTAGTGTCCTCCTGAATTGCACAACAACACTGTAAATCCACTCGAAACACTAAGTCAAGTAATGGAAATCTTCACGAAGGCAACATAAAAAATACTAGTTTATTAAAATGTTTTAAGCGCCTTTTGTTTGCTTCAATCAGTTAAACTTCATCAGAAACATTATAACCATAAGTTTAAAAGAGTCTCCTTTTATAGGCTCAGCTGATCATTAATTAACCGAACTGAAACACTAAAAGGCACAGTAGCAATAAACCTAAACAACAAAATTGTAAAGCATAAACCAATACTGCAGCAACTTTGTACATACATTAACATAAACAAAAACTACAACATATAAAATATAACAAAAATATATATATGTTATAACAATAATATATTATCAGTGTTGGTGTGAGAAGACGTCAAACAGCTATATACTATAACTTGTAAAACCAGTTATACCTCAAAGGGTATAAAATCTGAAACTCAAATGTCTGCCATTATTATATGAAAAATGGACCAAATGTGATGCAAAAATATAAAATAGCCACACAATACAGCTGGGAACCTGTCAAAGAAGGGACACTTTAGTATTAGTACTGCTAACTTGAGCAGCTGACAAAATAAACGAATCTACACGCATTTCAAGTAATCTATAACTTTGATTATTACAGTTATTTCTTAATTGTAAACCCTCCATGTTTTCTTCCAAAATTGCTATTTTGCGGAGGGATTATTAGGGGGAAAAGCAGCATTTTAAGCCAAAATCGGAGACAGTTGAGAGGTTGGCTATGCCTAATTCTATAAAGCAATTTATTTGCATGTACCTCTCAACCTGTTAATGCAGTAAATCTGAACAAGGCCAAATATACTGGGGGAACATATAAACAGTACTAAAAATTGCTCTTGTATAAATTGAGACAGTTGATAGAATAACAGTTCTTACTTTAGCATGCATTTTCTGAAGGTTATGAAGTCTGAAACTCAGTGTATCATTATTTAGTGACTTAATTTCTAAATGATTTGCCAGAAAACTACAAATTTTATGAAGAACAAACCAAAAATAAGAAGCAAAAATCTATTCATTCTTTGAAAATCTGGACAGTTGGGAGGTATAGTTCAGCTGGGCCTGTCTGAGTTTGCTTCTCTTCCCCCCTGACAAAATCACGGTTGAAGAGCCTCTGCAGCCATTCCTATGAACCATTACTTGGCTATTTCACTCCATTTACCATAAACACTAATGTGCATACTGCTTTACTTGTATGATGAGTTGGACTTCATTTGAAAGTTTTATTTTCTATTTTACAGCACAAACACTAAGTCATCTACTAAACAAAGCAATGCAGTGTCACAATGAAAACTTAGCATTAAAACTTCTCTGCTCTTGAAACTCACATTCATTGAAACAGCATTGAAGCCCACATTCAAAGAAAATACATTTTGCCAGTGGCAGATAAAGATTAATTTTGGGCTGTTTTCAAATCATAGGCCCCTTGCATATGAAACATACATGTGCTCTTTGATACACCTTCCTCATTGTACTAAATTATATTCCTTGTACAATATATTACAGTTGTTAGAGGGCGTTTTAAATTTGTTTTGAACATTTTTCCAGTAAACAATGAAACAAAAGGCATGCACCCATAATGACAAAACTGCCCAGTTCAGAACATTTATCATAAAAGTCTACTCAGACTTCAGTCCACCATTATCAGTAAATATGCACAATTCTACAGTCCACCATTATCAGTAAATATGCACAATTCTACAGTCCACCATTATCAGTAAATATGCACAATTCTACAGTCCATTATCAGTAAATATGCACAATTCTACAGTCCATTATCAGTAAATATGCACTATCTCTGAAGAAGTAAAAGTCATCTAAATAATTCCACATTAAAGAAATCTGTAACTAATGAAGAGGTTGCTGCTAGCAAACACCTTTATATTTCATGGTTTCATCGAAAAATAAAGTGCCTGTTGCCCCTCAGGAATAAATTGCCTATATTACATTAAAAAAATGATAAGCTAGTAATATTGCAAGAGGAAATGGATGGTAAACTGATAACGAACTCATAGTTAGTATCTTCACCAAGGAGAACATTCTCAGTACAGCAGCATCCACCCCTTGTGGGAGTAGAACCCACAGCCTTCTGCATCAAAGACAAGTACACAACTTGTTGTGCTATTAACAAGGCAAACCAACTTCACTTAAGCAGTACTAAACTTCTGTTCGCCTGCAGCTCTCAGCTCCTTGTAAAATCTACTCAATACTCAACTTTGCAGCACAGGAAAACTGGAAAAAGCCAAAATGTATTGGGGGGGGGGGGGTCAAAAGCCCAAAAACCAGGGACACAAACATTGCTTGTATAATCTTGGAAAGTTGCTAGAACCATACATTTTACTGCCAAGCTCTCTGTGCAAAACAGAGCAACATACCACTACGCCAAATCAGCTGCTTTGTAAAAGAGGAAGAGTGAAACTTAAATGGCTATCATTTAGTGAATTCAGTTCTCCCCATAGCTATCAACCTCTTAGTACAAAATACGTGGACAAACCCAGTAATGAAGGCAACAATGCTACAACTGCCCCATCAAATATCAAGCATTACAACATTTACAAACCACAGATATTATGAGGAACAGATCAGATGAAACATGAGGCAAAAATCTGCAGTTTTTTTTTCTCAAATGGTGGTGGGTAGGGAATTAAGGTCTTTAAAACCTGCATGCAAGGTACAGGATTCAAGCCTGAGGTATTCCCTACCCCACACAAACACCTGTAGTAGCAAACCACAAAAACTAAATATACTGCATTGGGTGCCAAACAGTTGTCATGAGAGTCCAATCAAGACAAAATGAAGTGTAGAAGAATAAAAATATTTCAATGCATTGGCTGCATGACAGCTTAATTTCTAGATGGAAACAAAAAAGGTTGTGAGGCATGAAGAAATAAATTACTTTTTTTTAAATACATTAATGGAATGCCAGTCAAAATCAAGTATAAGAAAAACAAGCAGCACTCAACTCAAACCACTTCTTGCACTGCAGTTCTAATTATAATTTATATTCAGCTTTATTAAAGTAACATGCTGAAAGTAGAAATCTCTGATGCCCCACTTGTAAAAATGTTCCTTATCCAAAAAGACCTGCTGCCTAACAACTACTTGTTTCATGGGGAAAACATGATCAAAGTAAAAAATGAAAAGCAAACAAGAAATAAGCTCAAGATACATTGCTTAAAAGGATTACTGAACAGGTTATAGACCACACGATTGGCATTCGGTTTATGGTTAAAGCCTGCAGAGATGACTGTAAGTCTCCAAGTGTAATGAGACTCTTAAAATAATGTAATTCTGTCCTTTATTACAAATACTGGCATATGCATTTCAATACCCAAGGCTTATACATTATCTAGTTAAGTATTCTCTACATGGCAACAGAAAGGCTTTCAATGTTGGCAATTCTTTAACAGTATGCTTATTAAAGCTTACTTGCATCTTGCAATCTTAGCCAAGCTTACCTGATGGTCATTAAAGTATTGCTACTTAAACACAGAGCAACATGCACTTTGAGTAATAAGCATAAATCAACAGTACAAAAATATGACAGAAACCAGACCATTCTGCAAAAATCAAGGACAGATGAAAAGCCACTCTAGTACTTGTGTCTACCTTGGATGGGTGGGATTCTCTGCACATTTACACTGCATAACTACTCCTTGCCTTGCTTGACACATCCAGAGTCACTACATGGGGAGTGGGGTGTAACAAGTATGTCACAGTTTGAAATGTCTCTGGCTGACTTGTGATGGCCCTGACACATTTGTCATACCGCTCAACCTCAGAGCAAGAAATCTGGACAAAGCCATACAAAGAAATGGGACAAAGGCCCAAAAATAAGGACCATTTTTAAAATATCGCTCTTATAACCTTAGAAAGCTAATAGAGGTCTTGCATTAGTATGAATTTTCTGAATGGTATGAAATCTGAAACTCAAATGTCTGTCATTATTTTCTAACTTCAGTCTTTAATTATTTGTCACTAATTTGCCAAAAAAACACAATTTTATGAAAAATGGACCAAAAAATGTGATGTAAAAATATAAAATAGCAACACAATACAGCTGGGAACTTGTCAAAGAAGGGACACTTTAATATTAGTACTGCTAACTTGAGCAGCTGACAAAATAAAATAATCTACATGCATTTCTGAAATAAAAGTAATCTGATTATTACAGTTATTTCTTAATTATAAACCCTCCATGTTTTCTTCCAAAATTGCTATTTTGCGGAGGGATCATTAGGGGAAGAGCAATATTTTGAGTCAAAATCAGGGACAGTTCAGAGGTTTGGCTATGCCTAATTCTATAAAGCAATTTATTTGCATGTACCTCTCAACCTGTTAATGCAATAAATCTGGACAAGGCCAGATATATTGGGGAACATATCAACAGTACTAAAATTGCTCTTGTATAAACTGGGACATAAATCTGGACAAGGCCAAATATATTGGGGAACATATAAACAGTACTAAAAAATGCTCTTCTATAAACTGGGACAGTTGATAGAACAGGTCTTACTTTAGCATGCATTTTTCTGAAGGTTATGAAGTCTGAAACTAGGTGTGTCATTATTTAGTGACTTAATTCCTAAATGATTTGCCAGAAAACCACAAATTTTTATGAGGAATAAATCAAAAATAAGAAGCAAAACATCTATTCATTTTTTGAAAATCTGGACAGTTGGGAGGTATGGTTCAGCTGGGGCTGTCTAAGTTTGCTGCCCTTCCCCCTCACAAAACCCTGGTCGAATGGAGCCTCCCTGCAGCCATTCCAATGAGCCATTAATTTGCTGTTTCACTCCATTTACCATAAACACTAATGTGCATACTGATTTACTTCTATGATGATTTGAACTTAATTTGAAAGTTTTATTTTTGCATTTTACAGCACAAACACTAAGACATAACAAACTTGGCATTAAACCTTCTCTGCCCTTGAAACTCACATTCACTGAAACAACATTAAAATCCACATTCAAAGAAAATACATTTTACTCGTGGCAGATAAAAATGAATTCTGGGCTGTTTTCAAATCATAGGCCCCTTGCATATGAAACATACATGTGCTCTTTGATACACCTTCCTATTGCTTTGAACATTTTTGCAGTAAACAATGAAACAAAAATGTCCAATTCAGAACATTTCCATCATAAAAGTCTACTCAAACTTCTACAGTCCACTATTATCAGTAAATATGCACAATTTTACAGTCCACCATTATCAGTAAATATGCACAATCTCTGAAGTAGTAAAAAAGTCATCTAAATAATTCCACGTTAAATAAATCTGTAATGAAGAGGTTGGTGCTAGCAATCACCTTTACATTTCATGGTTTCATCGAACAATAAAGTGTCTGATGCCCCTGTGGAATAAATTGCCTAAATTACATTAAAAATAAGCTAGTAATATTGCAATAGGAAATGGATGGCAAACTGATAACAGGCTCATAATTAGTATCTTAACTTTCAGCATTCACCCCTTATGGGAGTAGAACCAACAACCTTCTGCATCAAAAGCAAGCACACAGCCTGTTGTGCTATTAGCACTAAACTTCTCTTCCCCTGCAGCTCTCAGCTCCTTGTAAAATCTGCTCAATACTCAACTGCATCTCAACTTCGCAGCACAAGAAGTCTGGAAAAAACAAAATTTATTGGGGTGGGTCAAAATGGCAAAAACCAGGGACATATTAAACATTGCTTGTATAATCTTGGAAAGCTGCTAGAATAAAATGCTGTGTTACCACGGTACCACCATACATTTTACTGCCAAAGTCCCTGTGCAAAAAAGAGTCAGAACATACCACTATGCCAAATCACCTGCTTTGTGAAAGAAAAATGCTGTGTTACCATCGTAGTTTTACAGACAAGGTCCCTGTGCAAAACAGTCAAGAGCAACATACCACTACGCCAAATCAGCTGTTTTGTGAACGAGAGGAAGACTGAAACTTAAATGGCTATCATTTAATGAATTCAGTTCTCACCATAGCTGTCAACCTCTTGGCACAAAACACCTGGACAAACCCAGTAATGATGGAATACAGCCCTCAAACATATTCAGTGAATTCAGTTCTTGCCATAGCTGTCAACCTTAGCACAAAAAACCTGGACAAAGCCACTAACAGGGTATTACAGTCCCAAAAATAAGGAAAAATTTCAAATAGTCATCTTATAAACATAAAAAATTGCTATAATAAAAGGTTGTGTTACTATATATTTATTGCTAGAATAAAAAGTTGTTTTACTATGTATTTTCTGAAGACTATGAAGTCTGAAATTCAAATGCCTGTCAATTTTACTTCTGATGGAACAAAAACAATTTTCAGCAGAGGCCCAGGGAGAAATACTGTAGACACGTCTTTGTAAAATGGCAGGATACCAGAGCAAATCCACACAAACACAGAGATAAGATGGAGACTCCACAAAGAAGGCACCACAGCCAAGAATCAAACCACAAATCCTGTAGCTGTGAGGCAACAATACTGCCACTGCACCATCAAATATGTAATAAATTAAACATTCAGAAACCTGAAGTCTGAAATTCAAATGCCTGTCAATTTTATTTAACATTTGTTAATCAGGACAGTCTGACTTGGAATAAAAAAACAATTTTCAGCAGAGGCCCAGGAAGAAATAATGCAGACATGTCTTTGTAACATGGGAGGACACAAAAGCAAACCCACACAAACACAGGGAGAAGATACAGACCCCACAAAGAAGGAACCCCAGCCAAGAATCAAACCTGAGAACCTGCAGCTGTGAGGCAACAGTGCTACTACACCATCAAATATCAAGCAAACAGACCCCACAAAGAAGGAACCCCCAACACTGCTACTACTACACCATCAAATATCAAGCAAACGACCCAACAAAGAAGGAACCCCAGCCAAGAATCAAACCTGAGAACCTGCAGCTGTGAGGCAACAATGCTACTACTACACCATCAAATATCAAGCATTGGAACATTTACAAACCACAGATATTATGAGGAACAGATCAGATCAAATATGAGGCAAAAATCTGCAATTTTTTTTACAAATGCTGGTGGGTAGGGAACTCAAGTCTTTAACACCTGCATACAGGGTACAGGGTTCAAGCCTGAGGTATTCCCTACCACACCACCATGAGCACCTGGGGCATTTTCACACACACACACAAACACCAGTCCTTTCAAATAGGCTTCCCTACCATTCTAAACAATAAACACACACCAGTCCATTCAAATAGGCATACATTCATTCCTTAACACACTTACCTGTCCTTGCTGCCCATTCTCCATAACATTAATCCAAATGCCCGCGCAATAATCCATAGTCCCGCGAGATTCCCGCGATCCAAACCCTAATCCACAGTCTCGACGCTGACTGCTGCTGTTGCAGTCCGGCCCCGACGCGTTTTCCCAGTGAGTCTGTGCACTTTAAAAGTGCACAGACGTCCCCTATGTTTCCCTACCTGGACTGCCGGACTGCCTGGAGCATGCGCAGTAAACTCGCAGTAGTCTGGACTACTGCGCATGCGCGAAGTCCGCGAATTAAAAATTTTTTTTTTTTTTTTTTTTATTGAGGGGGCTGCAGTCCGGCAGCCCGATAGCACGGGCCGCCCCTGCTGCACTCGCTGAAGGTGCTCTCCTCACTCCTGTTAGGTTTTTATGTCACTAATCACATTTATCTACCTACAGCATCTACCTTTACATCTCTCACCACTATTTTCTGTTTTGCATTATGCACTTTTGTCAGTTGAGATGTATCACTTTTAGATTTATTTGTCATCTTTTCCACCTGTTATGGATGAACTGAGAACTCCTGTTTGAGTTAAAAAGGCGCTACCGCAATTGCAACCGCAATTACGGAAACGGTATTGGCATTTAACCGTTACAGCATTATCTGTCATAAAGCTGAAAAAAAAAAGACAGACCAAAGTATAAAACACAGAGAATTTAACAGGTAACAAAAACAGGAGAAGAACATGGATTTAAAAGAAAATTGATGTCGTGGGTGGGAATGTACAACAGGTCAGGAGTGATGTCAGACAGTGGGCAGTGATTAACAAAGTGGGTGGCAATGTTTAGATTTCGGTCCGAGGCAAGGAACTGGTTTTACAAAGCGTATAGTGTCCCTTTAAATGTGGTAGGAACGTAAATCAGAGATGTAAGTTAACACTGGGCACTAAATAAGGATTGGGATTAAACATATACAGGAAGTTTTAAAGAAAAATGACACTGTGGGTGGGGATGTGAGTAATGTAGTAAAGTGGATGTTACTTTGGTCAGCTTTACTATGGACCCGAATTTTAAACACTGGGATTGTCCCTGTAAAGTTTGATACTTTGTTTCCAAAGGGTATGAATGTTGATGTTAATTGGCATGTATTACTTTAAATGCTTTTTAAGTGTTTTATGGTATCAGTTGATGACTTTGTTTAATTGCTTGTTTAGTAGTGTATATAAAACAAGTGTGTGATGTGAAGTAATCGTGTACTCCAAGAAGGCAATGTATGCCGAGACGTCAGAGAGGAATACGTTTTATTCATTGGGTTCCTGGTCTTTGTTTTTCGTTGTGTTTGCTGAAGAAGAAGAATGGTCTGATTCCTCTGAGGACTCTCTTTCATACTTCTCCCAGATCTCATGCCCCCTGAGATGTGGATCTCCTGAGGAGGGCTCCGTTGAACCTTACTCCCCTGTAGAGGATCTAACCTTTGGGGAAACTGTTAATAAGGAGAAAGACCACTTTAAGTGGCAGTCCTCGGATATGACTGAAGTACAAAATAGGTTTTATGACCTTATTCAAATGGACACTCTCAGTCCTTCTGCCATCCCTCCTGTTCAACCTGCATTCCTAGATGCATTTGCCTCAGCCTCCATTAACCCAGAGTCCCAATCTCCAGCCCCACGTAGAGCAGACAGACTCTGTAAAGTCCCTGAGACTGAGAGATTTCTCTTTATGTGCTCTCCTGCTGATCCTGTGACTATCTCCATCTCTACAGATAGGACTTCCAAGCTCCTTCCTTACTATGCTCCCTGCTGATAAGGACAGCAAGACTGTGGAGAGGGTGGGAAAGAAAATCTACACCTCTGCTACCCTCTCATTTATAGCCACCAACTACCAAACTCATACGACCAAATACTCCTTAGCTCTGCTGTACAAAGCCATTAAGGATTTAGATGACATGCGTGACTGTGCAGCCAAAGTTTCCTTGTCTTCCCTTATAGCCCTCATCTCTCAAGTGAATAGACATTCCTTAAGATGCAGTTATGATGCAGATCAGATGAAGCCTCAGCAAAGTCAGCTGCATCAACTTCAGTACTAAGAAGGTACTTATGGCTGCGACTTCAGCCTCTCCCGGATGACTTCAGGGCCAAACTCCTTGACGCGCACCCTTGGACCATTCATCCCTTTTTGGTGCAAAAGTGGCTGACCTGTTTAAATTCTTGCAACAGAAAGGAAAAGAATTACAGGACCTAAAGCACATCCTAGTCTCGTCTGTTCCAAAGTTCTAGAGGAACTACCCAGCAAAGACACAGGTCATCAGGAAAACCTCCAGGCCTGTAGCCCCCCTGATCTAGAAGACAGCCTCTTCAGGCTAGGCCTTCTCAGTCTTCCAGCCAAAGGTCTCCCTTTTCTGATAGGGCAGGTAGTGTCTGACTGCCTGCCAAAATGTCAGCCCCCACCCCCCTCATCCATACCCCCCTCATCCATACTCCTATCTGCCCATCTCTCTCACGATCTCCCTGCATGGTCACTCATTACCTCAGACAAATGGGTTCTGTCCATCACAGAGAACGACTCCTTCATGTCCTGGACCAACCCCCCCCCCCCCATCAAAGGTGGGCATACCATAGCCTCCTCCCAGTCAACTACTCCTCCTCCATCAAGTTTTGCAAACCCTGCTACTTCAAGGCACCATAGAACCAGTACCTACACAATCAAAAAGAAAAAGACTCTACTCCAGAATCTTTTTGGTACCCAGAAAGGATGGACCATGGAAGCCGATTCTAGACCTGTCATGCCTCAACCCCTTCCTAAAAGTTCCTACTTTCAGGATGCTCACCCCACCTACTCTCTTTCCACTCATCCTTCCTCAGGGTTTCATGGCAACCCTGAACATAAAGGATGATTACCTTCACATATCTATAAAGCCCACCTTCGGGAAATACCTGAGATTTCTGGCAGGCTCATCTCACTTTCAGTTCTATGCCTTTCCCTTTGGGCTTTCTACTGCCCCCAGGATATTTACAAACTGCCTGGTTCCAGTCATCGCCTACTGCAGGGCAAAGGGGATCCAGTTATTCCCTTACCAAGACAGCCTCCTAATTCAGGCAGAAGACAAGGAAACTCATCTCTGTCACTGCCGGGACCTTCCTGGTACTCCTCCAGTGCCTCTCATCCTGTTATACCTGTGTAAACTCATGCAGATAGGGTTGTCTTGCTCACCTCTGAAGACACACTTGTCTGCTATCTCTGCCTACCTTTCCCTAGATCCACCCCTTGCATCCAGACTCCCCTCCAAACTTTTCCTCAAAGGTGTATTACACTTGAGACCACATAGGAAACTGTCTCCCCCTCCCTGGGACCTGAACTGTGTTCTAGAAAAACTCAAGCTAGCCCCTTTTGAGCCAGCAGACAAGGCCTCCTTAAAATTCCGCACATGGAAAACTGTATTGCTAGTAGCTCTGACTTTCGCCAGAAGGGTTTTAGAATTGCAAGCTCTTATGGCTACACACCTTTCCTAATCTTCCACCTGGACAGGGTGACCCTCTGGACAAACCAGTCATTCATTCCCAAAGTAGTGAATGACCTATCCTTGAACCAGTAAAAACCAAAAGGAGAAACAGTCCACAACTGTTTTTTTTTTTTTTTTTTTTTTTTTTTTTTTTTTTTTTTTTGCCCACCTTCTTCCCAAACCCGCAGGAAGATAGTGAGAGAGTTCTGCATTCCCTAGACATCCACAGATAACTTAGGTTTTATCTACATAAAACCAAACCCTTTAGGAAATCAGACCAGCTGTTTGTCTCCTGCACCCCAGGGCTTTGGGGAAAACTTTGAGCATGCAGACCATTTTGGCCTGGATCTCCCGGGCCATTTCCTTCTGCACCTACACTATGGGAAGACCTTGCAGGGCAATGTCAAGGCCCTCTCCACCAGAGGCAATGGCCTCTTCTGGAGCCTTCTTTAAAGGAACAGACACCATCTCCATACTTGAGGCAGCCACTTGGTCCTCAGTACAAACTTTCACCAAGCACTACAAACTGGACCATATCTCCAGAGCCAGGGCAGGGTTTGCCAGGGCTGTCCTTCACAGATTCCTGGAAACTTCATCTAGGCCACCTCCCAATTCTCGGTGAGCTTTGGCATTCACCCACAAGTAGAATACTGCAACACTGTAATGGAAGGACATAGGAAAGTTGTGTAAAATCTTACCATAACCATATATGTCCTTCTCTTGCATGCTGCAGTATTCCTTCCCGCCGACCTTCCCCTCTTGTATGACTGCACCTGATCTCGTGGATGATACTGGACAGGCTATGCTCTTACAAGACTGGCTCCGAATGGGGCTTTTACTATGTTCTGAGAGCTGGTACATGCAGACATCACTTTTATGGCCCATGTTCCTGCAGCTACGTTAGACGTCTGCACCAAGAGGGACTGAAAATCTTTGGAAAGCTGTCCGGACAAACTGGAGAGGACGAAGGGTAAACTCGTAAGTAGAATACTGCAAAATGGAAGAGAAGGATATTTACGCTTATGGTAAGATTTTAGACATCTTTCCTTTACCCTATCTAGATGGCTAACATTGTGCATATCCCACATTTATAATTCTAAGAGCAGGCCTCTTTCTAATGTGGCTAAAGCACTTTCCACTAGATCTGTGGCCATGTCTGCAGCTTTTCAGGCTAGATTACCACTGGATAATATCTGTGCTGCAGCTACTTGGGCCTTTATTAGTCATTACAATGTACATTTGGCCTCTAGTAGTAGAGCCTCCTTTGGTTCTATGGTTCTGAGGAATATTCTTCCATGAGCCACCCGAGAGTTTAGTTGCATGGGCACAGTCCCACCAGTGAGAATAAAGGCGAGATTGACAACATTGTGTAAAGAAGTTATGTTCTTACCATAACATTCCATTTGTGTTGTCTATCTCGTCCTTTATTCTCACATCCCTCCCTCCTGCCACCTGCCTGAACTCCTGGTAGACTGAAAAGCACAATTGGAATTCAACAGGGCCAATATAGCCTCAGAAGGTATAACTTTTCACCCTGATATTGACTTATGTATATGTGCAGGAGTATTTACACACACCGGTATTGTTCAATTGGGGGTGCTATGTACCTTTTCTTCCATGGGCTGCTGGGACAAACAAGATCTGAGGTAGTTACAGGGATGCATTGTGGGTAAAGAATAAGGCCCACGAGCTTTGCTGAAGACCTCGAGCTGGAGAAATGGCCGAGATGGATCCGATGATTCGGATCCAACCCACCAGTGAGAGTATAGGATGAGATGGACAACACACCTGGAACATTATGATAAGAACATAACTTCTTTTTTGATATCCATATCAGTTTTATAAATGGTGGTACCCAAGTAATGAATATATTCCAGATTGTAACTAGAAGTAAATTTCAAAAAGGATGTACGATTATTAAGAAAATTAAGAAATTCTTCTTGGCGCACACCCAGGCTATCCCAGATAATAAATATGTCACCTGAAAATCTCAAGTATATTTTGTAATGGTGATAAAATTTGGACATAAAGACAAATTTTTCTTCACAACTTTATAACACTAGGTTGGCATAACTGGAAGCACATGTTGCTTCCATCGCCACACCCTTAATTTGCCTACAAGTCTCTCCTTTAAAGTATATAAAATTGTTAAGGAGAATTCTCTGTGAGGGCAGTAATGTCCTGATTCGAAATAAATAGGCGTGTCAATAAAGCCTCTTGATACAACTCCAAACCCTGATTGTGGGGGAAGGATGTGAGTAAAACAACAATGTTCGTCAAGATGCCAATATTGGGATTTCAGACTTCAGGAGTTAATCTACTACGGAAATCACAGGAATCTTTAAGTGCTGATCAACTGAAAAAAATTGATTTCAACTTGCAGTATACAAATACTGCCAATGGATGTGTTTTTGATCCCTGGGTTGCCACTGTAGGGCAAAAAGGAGGTTTTGGGGTATTTTTGTGCACTTTGGGTATTCCAAAAGTGGTGGGTAGGAGTGAAGCTGCATTGTTTAAAAACGTGTATTGGCAAGTCAACCCCCCCCCCAGGTCGAAAACATCCTTTAAACATAAATCAGTATTTCCATAAGCCGTGGGTTTTTTTTATTCAATCACAGGGATACAAGTGGTAGAATCCTGTAAAATGTTGAACGTCTCCCAGTATAATCAGTTGTGTAGAATAAATCCACCTATCCACCCTTGTCAGGTTTCATGATTCTGATAGATTTATTGTGCAACAGGAAGAAAAGTAAATCTCGATCTTCCTTAGAAAGATTATAGTGTTTTTTTAAAACAAGCCTTAATAAAATATTTTTGAATAGCCTGTTTACAAACTTTTTTGAAAGTGTTATTCAATAGGTGTTTGGGAGGTATTATGTGCTTTTACAACAGACTGCCTTATTTGTATCTACATATCTAAATTTCTCAGTACCATGGTGAAAATGAACAGCCAGATTTAATTTTCTATTATGTAACTTAAGCTTTATTAAATTATCAGAAATCTTACGGTTTTTGGGAGTAAAATTAAAACCCCTTTTGAAAAGGGAAAAATGGTTTCAGTTTAACTACAGCTGTCTGTAATTAAATACCTTAAAACCATTGTGTATAAAAAACACCCCTTCATATTTCAGTCCAGTGACATTGTCAAAAAGAATCATGTTAAGTTGGTTGAAGGGTCACATACTTACCTCTTTTCTTGTTTTTTTCTCCATTGCTTATCCTTCCTTTTCTTGGAAATGGGAATATAATTGATCTCAGGAGGGATATGTGTGTAATCCTGTTCCCTCTTTGTGAGACTGGTGAGACACCCTCTCAGACCTTCGGGGTGGTAGAAAGTCTAAAGGGTCATTGTTGGTGAACATATCCTCACTTTCTTTATATACTTCCCCTTGTAGTGAATCAAACCTACAAAATGATGAATCTGATGTTGTTAATCTTCTTCCCATTCATCACTGATGGGTTTGGTTCCAAGCCCACCTAATACCAAGCTCACATACACCAAAAACTCTCGAGCTAAGCTGCTACCCACAGTGCCCGTTTCCCAGTTACCTCAGATCTCATTTGCCGTGCAGTCATATAGCAGTGTTTCACCGAGCTGTCCAGCTAAGTGTTATATTTTTACCAATTTTACTGTATTTTGAAACTTTTTCCTGTCTAGCTTTTTTTCTCTACCCTATTTCTCTATCTAGCTCTACCCATTGGGTATTCTTTATACCATCATTGGTTGCACCCTCTCATACCCTTGTGGTATCGTTTGATACCATCTTTGTTATCTACCTTTTCTACTTCTTTTATTTACTTTCTAGCAGTAATTTGTTTGTTTTCCTTTTGTGTACTGGATATGTCTGAGAAAAAAAGGACTTTGGGGTTCAAACATTGCACTTCCTGCAATGACAAACTCCCCAACAGCGACTTACATGATGATTGTATGTATTGTCTGGCAGTTTCCCACCTTTCTGTGAAACCACCTTCTCAGAGTTTTTTGAGTTTGTCAACGGATGCTGAATGAGAGAAAAAAACTTATCTTGAAAGGCCTGTTATCCTCACCTTTCTCAGAGGCCCTTTCTGTGTCGGAGGTCTCAGTCCTTCCAGTGAAGGACAAAAAAGTCCACATTCCGATCTCTCTTCACCGGCTGGTGATAAGGGCACGTCCCACAAACACAAGGCCCACAAATCTACTGAACACAAGATTGCTTCCTCAGCTCTGAATATTCCTGTTGCTTCTGTTCCGAGCTCAGTTCCAGTTGCTTCTTTGGACTTGACGATAACTTCGATGTCGGCGTCACCTTCGGCACCGACATCTACGGCACCCGTCATAACTGCTGTAATGACTACGTCTCCAAACTTATTGTCTCCGATAGTCTCGGCACCGACTTCACCTTTCACCGCACCGAAGATCGTTCCGATTCCCTTGGAACCAATAATTACCTCACCTCAGAGTGCCTCCTCGGCACCAAGTCCTTTCTCGACACAATTAGTTCTTCTATTACCTATTTCTAAGTTAGAGTCTTCAGTGCCGATAGTTTAAACACCACGGACCCAGTACTCCCCCTCATTGGACCCATTCTTAGGCCAGGCTTATAGCCCTTTTCTGTACTGACCTGACTCCCCTTTGGGAGTGTCTGTAAGGTCCACCAGGAGTCTGTCTGAATTCGATGTGGTGCGCTTGCTGGACCAGCTGTTGACAGCTAGGGGGGTAAACATTCCTAAGACTCCTCCCACTTCGGGGTTTGGGTCTACTGCTCCCAGGACTCCCACTTATACTCCTCCCTCAGATCCATCGGTTCCGAGGCCCATAGCTCCATTGTCTTTGGTGGGAACCCTTTCCTCAGTGCCAACAGTGACCCTCACTGAGACTCCGAGTCCTCCCTTTTGGGTTTCGGTTCCATCAGAACCGTCCCTATCTCAGTTTTATGGTTGGGGGTGGAACTCTCGGTTCTGAGCACGGTTCCAAATTTTTTATTGGTTTCGTCCTCGGATCCGGGGGCAATGCCTGCCCCGATCTTGTTTAAGGCTCCATCCCCGGGAGTGGGTCTGACGAAGCAGGGTGTGACCCCAGTTCTGAGATTGTCTTACTCTGTTCCAGGCTCACATTCCTCTTTGGTTGGGCCTGCTTTTCAGGTGATGGAGAGTGTGCTTGCTTCCAGAAGCGCTCCTCCTACATTGGATTTTCCCCCTGCTCATGCTGAGCTACAGCTACCACAGGCCACCTATCCAGGACACAGAGAGCACAAGCCTCAGGAAACCCTAGTTCAGGGTAATTTTCCTTCCAAGTCTTCTTCAGACTTTTCCACTGAAGAACCCTCTCGGAAGAAGGTGTGTAAGAGGAAACACCTTGACTCTCTAGAGGAGTCTTTCACAAAGGATACAGACTACGATGATGGGGAAGGGTCCCCATGGTCACCCCCTGATGATGTCTCCTTTGGAGACATCCTGGAAATATTGAAACAGAGGGGTGGCTGTAAGCCCTCCAGTCCTTCCATGGAGGAATCCATCTTCCTACAGGCTTTCCGCTCTCGGCCTTCTACTTCTTGGGTAACCCCACATGCTGACGAGTTAGTCCAGCTAATCGTGCAGCATGCGTGGAAGAACCCTGATTCTATTGAGGCTATTCCCCGGAGACCAGACAGGATTCTTTCCCCACCAGGGGAACATCCTCATCGGTCCAGAGGTTTGCCAGTAGATGCTATGGTGGTGGTGGCGGTGGCCACTAAAAAGGACCTTGCGGAGGAAAGTCCTACTGTCCAACCGCCCAACAGAGAGTCCTGGACTATGGACAGACTAGGGAAGCGAGTTTTTGCTTCAGCAACCTTTGCAGTTAGGCCTCTGAATTACTTAGCACATTTCACGAGGCTCCAAAGGGATCTGATCGCTGAACTTTCTGGAGCCCTCGCAGGTCATGTCTCTGACAGGGCACGGGACAAGGTTGCCTCTCAACTTGCCATCCTTGAGTCTATCTCCAACTCGTCCATGAGGTTGCTCTCCTATGCAACCGAAGGGGTGGCTAGAGCTGCAGGTGCAGGCGTAGTCATGAGATGTCATGCCTGGATGGCATCTGTGACCTCACGGACTCCTTCAAGTCCTCCTTTTTGAATGCCCTATTGAACCATTGTCCTTGTTTGGTTCTAAAGTAAAGGACACACTGGCCAGGTGCTAGCAGGATGGAAAGACCTTATCTGCCATTGGCCTATGTTTTTCCAAGCCTCAACGTTCTTTTTCCAGGAACCAGAGGAGTGGGAAAATATGGCACAAAAAATCTCAAGGTCCTTTCCGCAACGCACGTGGTGAGGATTCCCCCAGAGGCAGAGGGGGTTCCAGTGGTGGAAGATGCCCCTGTAGGGGCAGAGGGGATCCCCAAAATCAAGACTCCAGGGATTCTTTCTCCGGGTGGTCTTATCAGCGCTCCTGAAGCGTTGTACGATTGCTTTCCTCTGGAAGCAGTCGGGGCTCGTTTTTCTCTGCACCAATTTGCCTGGCACTCTATTACAAATGATCGGTGGGTGCAGAGAATAATCTCCAGAGGCTATTACATCCCTCTAATATCATGCCCAAAACCTATAACGAACCTTCCCGATGTTCCACTCAGTCAGAGGGAAGAAGCGGCTTCAGAGATAAGAAAGCTGCATCAAAAAAGTCATCCAACCAGTCCCCCCAGATCATTGCAAATCTGTTTTTTACTCAGGATTCTTTTTGGTGCCAAAAAAGACTGGGGACTGGAGACCCATTTTGGAATTCAGCCATCTAAATAAGTCAGTGGTTCAAACCAAATTCCGCATAGTCATGGTAAAATCCATTCTCCCTTTTTACGGGAGGATGTTTGGATGTGCTTGCTAGACCTCAAGGATGTGTATTACCACAACAAAATTGACAAATGCTCCAGGAGTCTCCATCCCTTCTGGCTAGGAGTCGGTCATTACCAGTTCAGAGCCCTGCCATTCGGTTTCTAGACGGTCCCCGAGTGTTTACGAAATGCCTGACAGTGGTGACAGTTCATCTGAGACTTCAGGGATTCCAGGTGTTTCCATATTTAGACTATTGGCTCCTCTCCACCCCCACCTAGCGTCTCCTGACCATAGCCCTCCACTACACTCTCTCACTGGTGGAGTCTCTAGGCATCACAGTCCATTGGGAAAAGTCCAATCTACAACCTACCCAACAACTGGAAATTATAGGGGCAGTTTTCAGTACTCGAACAAGCCTGGTATCTCTTCCAGCTCACAGGCTTCCGAGTTTAAGATTACAAATACAAGTGATACTCTGTCAAAGAAAGGTATCAGTAAGAGAAGTTCTCCAGGCTTTGGGGTCTGTGGCTGCAGCCAATTCGATAGTCTCATATGTAATCTTGCCAGATGAACAGTTACAATGACTCCTTTTGTCCCAGTGGTTGTCAAATCTCCCCCCCCTAAACCCACAGATCCTCATCACCAATTCCTGCAAGCAAGATCTTTTTTTGTGGATGAGGCCAGATGAAAATCGTTGGTGTCGCCCTTTCCAGATCCCTCAACCCAATGCCATGGTGACCATGGACGCTTCTCTGATAGGGTGGGGGACTTTTTCAGGGAAAGACGGTCCAAGGCACATGGTCCAGCTTAGAGGACAACTTGCATATCAGTGTTCTGGAGTTGAGAGCGGTGCTGTTGGCGTTGCAGGCACTACATCCGCGATACATTCAGACAAGATGTTAGTAGTCTGTTATATAAACAAACAAGGAGGGACCAGATCCTACCCCCTCTGTCCAGAGGCCTTAAGAATTTGGCACTGGGCGATAGCTTCCAACTGCTTTCTTATAGCAGTGCATATCCAGGGGAGCTCCAATGTGATTGCGGACAGGCTCAGCAGATGCATCCTCCTTCCACACGAGTGGTCTCTCAATCCGAACATGATGGCAGAAATTTTCAGCCATTGGAGCTAGCCTTGTTGTGATCTCTTTGCTTCCCCTTCAAACAACAAATGCAGCAGCTTCTTTGCCCTCTTTCCCCCAGCAGGGGAGTCACCGAGAGATGCTTTGACTCACGATTGGCCCACAGGTCTCCTCTATGCTTATCCTCCAATTCCCTTGATACCCCTATTTTTAAAGAAAGCAATTTGGTTGAGATACAGGGTGATCCTCATTGCTCCATTCTGACATTGACAAGTGTGGTTCCCCTTCCTCCAGCCTCACCTATTACAACCTCCATGGATCTTGGACGCTCATCAGGACCTAATCTCTCACCCCCAAGGGTTGACTCACCAAATCTGTCCACTGTCAGGCCGACAGCTTGGTTTCTCCACTTCCATTAGTTGCCAGGCAGGAAATCCTCTCCTCACCTGTTCACGATATTATTCTGGCCTCCCATAAGCCATCCACCAGAAAACTCTACAGAACTAAGTGGAAGAGGTTCGCTCTCTGGTCTAAACAACAGGTGCTAGACCCCTTCTCAGCATCAGCTTCTACTTTTCGATTCCACTTGGCAGCTATCTCCAATTTTCATAACAGTCTAGAAGGCATTCCACTCATCTCCACCTGCATTTGCAAGACCTTTTTCAAACGAGTTTTCCATAGCAGACCTCCAGTCAGGTGGCCTTTAGAGACATGGAATCTCTCTCTGGTATTACAGTCTCTTTTTTTATTCCCTTTTGAGCCTGCTGCAAAATGTGACCTTAAATTTCTATCATGGAAATCTCTATTTTTGGTGGCGGTCACATCAGCTAGATGGATATCGGAATTACAAGCCTTTATGCATCAAGAGTCCGTATTTAATCTTTCATAAAGACAGAGCATCTCTTCATACTAATCCATCTTTTCTCCCCAAAGTGATTTCTGATTTGTCTGTCAACCAGTCCATTGAGCTCCCAGAGTTTTTCCCAAATTATTCCAATAAAGAAGAATATTGTCTACACTCATTGGATGTACATAGACACTACGTTTTTACTTGGACAGGACTAAATCTTTCCGCAAGTCGGATCAACTTTTCATCTCCTTCTCTGGACCAAAACTGGGATGTGCCGTATCAAAAGTCACTTTATTAAAATGTCTCAGAGGTTGTATTACTTTTTCATACTAACAAGCAAATGAACCTAAACCTGTTGATATCAAAGCTCATTCAACAAGAGCCATAACAACTTCAGTTGCTTTTCACTCCAGAGCTTCTATGGACGACATTTGCGCAGCAGCCATTTGGGCTAAATCCCATACTTTCATCAAGCATTACAGATTGGACATGGTCTCCAGGGGAAGAGCGGCCTTTGGCTCAATGGTTCTCAAGAATGTTCTTCCATAAGGGCCACCCAGGTTTTCAAGTAGCTTGGGATTCTGTCCCATCAGTGAAGATTAACAACATTAGATAAAGAAGTTATGTCTTACCACAACGTTCCATCTGTGTTGTTGATTTTCTTCCAGTTGATTTTCTTCCATTCATCACATTCCACCCTCTGTCCCCCACCAAAGGCTCCTGATGTATCTTATGGGTCCTTGTGGTGTTTTCAGGGTTTCTGCGCAGAAATGGCCTCTGCTTTTACTTCTATATGTTGCATGCAAACTCGATCTGAGGTAACTGAGAGAAGGGCATTGTGGGTAGCGGCTTAGCTAGAGAGTTACTGGTATACGTGAGCTTGGTATTAGGCCGACACGGTTCCGAGGGCTCGGAACCAAACCCATCAGTGCTGAATGGAAGAAGATCAACAGCACAGATGGAACGTTATGGTAAGACATCATTTCTTTTTATTATAAACAACTCCACCTCTTGGAGTGTTCTTAGATGCATGACTTACCATTCCCATAAAAAAAAAAAAAAATTGTTTCAAAGTTGTTCTGAACTTAAGCAATACCTTCCTTGTATTGTTGAGTGTTCCTTAACAATTTCTTTTGTTTTCTTTTTAGAAGAGAAGCACATGCCTGTTAATATATGCGAACACTGCATCATACTGGCTCACGTAAATGTTAAACAGTAAATTAGTCTTGATTTTGTCATTCACAACTTGCATCTCATCAATAAGCTTGTCAGCAGTTCCATCAACTGTATGCCATGTTTGTTTAATAATTTAACCACCTCTTTGGAAAAAATAGGATGATCTTGGACCCCATTAGAAAATTCGGTGCATCTCAACCCTTTTGGAACTCTGCTGTACTTAGTACTTTCTGTAAAAAAAAACAAACAAAAAAAATGTTATCTAGTTGTAATCCTTGCAGTTTTAGTAAGTGTTTCTCCATAAGCTGTATATTTTGACTGAGTCAAGTTTTCCCTCAGTGAACTCATCATGAGGCAAGGAGAAATTTGGCTTAACCAACCACTCATCCAAATTACAATGTCCATAATTAAAATTGCAATTGTTAAAAACAATTATTTCTCCTGCTGCACTACTTTAGCAGTACCTGAAATTGGTTGAGAGGAATGGTCTGCCAGAATTCCTTCAGAAATTCCACCAAAAAGACCAAATTGTCTAAAATTTGTTGTACGCTTATCCGCAGCAGGGACATACCTCAGGGCACACTGGGTTAACGGAGTAAGCAAGTTGATGAGTCTAGTAAGTTCACCAGCTAGGCCTCGTAAGTCTTGAGGAGTTCCCACGGTTGTTTCACCCAACTCTAGGGAAAGATATGTTACTATTCCAAGCAGCACCGTCCATTTGCACTTAAGGTGGGAGAAAAAAAATTTCTCAAGTCCAAATCACCATTGCAAAATATGCTTAAGATTTTTGGGCGATATGTTTATTATCTGGGATGGTCTGAATGAGTTCTGGGAAGAATTTTATTTATTTATTTTATTTTTATTTTACATTCGTTGACCAGGCTAGTCTAACTGGATACATGTCCATTTTCAGTAGAAGCCCGGGGAGATGAGCTCCAGCATTAAGGTAATGTAACAGGACTACAAATAAAAATAAAAATAATTTGTAAATAGTACATTATTACAAAGAACAGTAGGACATTGTTTTTGAAATTTGCTTCTAGTTACAATCTGCAATTTATTCATTACTTTGGATACCACCGTTTATAAAACCAATACAGGACTTAAATCCAATGTATATCGAAAACCTACCTTTTCAGTTCTTAATTTTAGTAATTATCACCCATGTCACCCTCAAAAGAATTTGGTGAAGAGAACATTTGTAAGATGGCCAGGATGGTATCAACACAGGCCAAATTCAAAGAAGAAAAGCCTAAACATTTTGATATGCTCTTGGAGAGCGGCTACTCACACCCTTTTATTCACAATATTTGTGAGGAAGTTACATTGGGGTGGAGACAAAAAATATAAGCCCCTGTTAGGTTCACCTAAGAATGCTGAACATCCTGCGGCAAACACTTCTCCCAACATACAGTCATGTGAAGGGCAAAAAAGGACAACAATCAGTAGGTTACAAGCAAGCTATGGCCCTGAAACATGGCATTGGATCAGATATTGTTAGGAATATTATCACCAAAACCTGGAGTATGTTTAAGGTGAATGATGGTATTCACAATTTATTGGGTGATAAACCTCGATTCATACACAAGACTAATTGTAATTTAAAAAGGAGGTTAGGTTTGAGGGACACATATTTAACCCATAGACGCAACAACAGAGGAATGTTTAAATGTTTGATGTTCTTCATGTTTCACTGTTGCAGTCATTACATTTGGGTTATCTGGCTGGCAGGTTGCCCTCAGTCGGCCTGAATTCCAAAGTCTCGGGTCCTGCGTCGGTTGCTGTCACCTCTTCCATGACATCAGTTTGTCAGGGGGATAAAAGATGCAGCCGACGCCATTTTATTCAGTCTTTCTTGCCACACGGTGCCCGAAGCAGAAGCACTTCGCAAGTGCCAGTCGGCCAACTCCTGAGATTTTCGTGTTCGAGTTTCAGATCTGAAGTATTCATTAAAAGCTAAGTACCTCGTTGGGGAAACTTTTTTTCTTGCTCCAGACTGATGTCAGAAAAAGTTAATTGTATTTCTTGTGTGAAGCAAAAACCTCATAAGGACTTTCATTCTTACTGTATTCCTTGCCTAGGCCCTGACCACAATGTTGCTAGTTGTCAGTTTTGTGCTAGATTTAACCAACGCACTATTAAGCGTCGGTACGATTTTGCATTAAGCTATTTTGGACAAAGATTTAATTATACAATGACGTTGAATAGCCATCCGACTACCGGAGTTCACAAAAAACGCAAAGAAAAAGAAAAAGACAGGCAACCGAGGTCCAAAACCGACGATGAAGCTTCTCCTAAGCAAGTCGCCGGTTCTCAGTGAGGTGCTTTTGCAGCCCTGATGCCCGCTACTTTAGAGTCGCAGGCATCTACCGACTCCCACGTGGAGTCGGCCAGGCTGCTGGAATCTCAAGGTATTGGAGCCACGGAGATTATTCCTTCAGATGGGTCCGGAGCCGCTGAGCAGGCATCGGCTTCTGAGGGTGTATTCAGACCTAAACAATTATATATTAAACCGACTTCAAAGACTAAAGCACCTTTAAAGGCAAAGAAACAAGTTCACCAGCCGCAAAGACAGGCCTCCATGCCCAAAAAACAGATGCTCAAAATGGCCGACTTAATTACCTTGATCAGGGGTTCCCATCCCCCTCCTGATAAGAGGCCTTGGCAGGAGACAGACTATGAATCTTCAGATCAGGTTTCCATTTCTTCTGATTCCTCTTCAGATCAGGAATCAATTCCTATAGCTTCTCCTCCTGAGAATTACTCTTTTGGGGAAACCTTGCACACCATGAGGGAGCACTTCCACTGGGAGAGCCAAGATATTTCAGAATCTAAGAAATGGCTCAGAGACTTCCTTTTACTACCTCAACACAGGCCTCTAGCTATTCCACCTGTGTTGCACATTGTAGATGATGTGTTCTCGGAGTCTAGTCTGACCCCTGACTCTCTACCTCCAGCTCCAGTTAAGCCGGGCAGATACTACAGGGTCCCTGACTCTCATAAATTCCTTTTCAAAAACCCTACTGCAGACCCAGAAACTATTTCTCAGGGTCCAAAAGGGGTCAAGGCTTCTACTGCAAAAAAACCTACCCCCTCTAACAGAGATTCTAGGGCACTGGATAGATGGGGAAAAAAGATTTACAAATCTGCTACTTTGGCTATAAGGGCCTTAAATTGCCAGTTTCATATGCTCAAATGTCAGCAATATATCATGACACTGCTTAAACAGAAAATTATGGCAAATTCAGAATGTGCAGAAACCAAAGAAATGCAGGATTTATTGCTTACAGCTGAACAAGTTGGAAAGCATACTTTGCAATGTGGATTTGATTCTCTGGAGGCCTCCTGCAGGGCCGCTGTTATGGGTTCTATCATTAGGAGGCATGCTTGGTTAAAGGAACAAAATCTGCTTGACCATGTTAAAGCAAAATTATTAGATGCTCCTTTACAACATGATACTTTGTTTGGTATCAAGGCAGAAGAGGTGTTAAAGAAAATGGAGGACAAAGCTAAATCTATGCAAATGGTCAAGGATTCTTACAGATACAGCCACCTAGATTTAGCAGACACTGGCCTACAAAGAATTGGTCCTTTCCAGTCTCAGACAGACCTCAAAGGGGCAGATCACAGCCGCAAGGATCCTACAGGTCTAAGCAGTGGAGTGCTTCTACCTCCAAAGGTGGAGAAGACAAATCACAATCATACAGGAAACAGTCCCAATGACTTCCGCCTGCCTGCACCAAGCACTTATCTTCTGGCTGCACCCTTAGGGGGAAAACTATCACTTTTTTCTCAAAATTGGCACATTATAACCCAGGACAAATGGGTTCTAGACGTAGTGTCACAAGGCTACAAGTTTCATTTCCATACCCTACCAAGGGCAAATGGTGGCCAGACCTTCCAAAAAATCAATGGGCAGAGGCTCAAAAACAAGTCACAGCTCTCATGGACATGAGGGCTATTCAACAAGTGCCACAGCAAGAGCATGGACAAGGATTTTACTCAAGACTGTTCTTGGTACCCAGAAAGGACAAAGCATGGAGACCAATACTGGACCTATCTATTCTAAGCACTTTCCTGGATATACCAAAATTCAAGATGTTGACCTTACAGCAGCTTCTGCCCATTCTGGGCAGCAAGGCTTGGCTCGTGACTTTAGACCTAAAAGAGGCATACCTGCATGTCCCAATCAGACAATCATGCAGAAGATACCTCAGAATCAAGGCTGGCTCAAAGCATTACCAATTCTCTGCACTGCCCTTTGGCTTATCTACTGCGCCTAGGGTCTTCACAAAGTGCCTGGCACCAGTAATGGCTTACTGCAGACAAAGAGGAATACAAATATACCCTTACTTGGATGACTGCCTCATACAAGCAGAGAACAAGGACATTCTTCTACGACATCTGATGTTTGTGATAAGACTTTTAACATGCCTAGGGTACACAGTCAACAAAAATAAATCAAAACTAGTACCCTCTCAAGAGATAATTTTCCTGGGTGCAAGCTTAAATACAACTGCCCAGATGGCTTATCTCACTCCAGACAAACAAAGGCAACTGACTACCTATTTCAAGGAAATGGCAACAAGGCCCAGTTATCTGCAAGAAAAATTCTGCAAGCTTTGGGCTTCATGGCATCCTGCATCTTACTAATTCCATATGCAAGACTGCATATGAGGAAAATTCAGTGGTACCTAAAAAGTGTCTGGACACCACATTGCCACAGTCTGTAAACAATGGATGTTAAGTTGTCAATCTCGCCTTCATTCTTGCTGGATGGGTTCGGAGCCGATCCTCGGCTCTGACTCGGCACTTGCTAAGCTCGAGAGTCACTTTTACCAGCTCGAGGAAGCCCCATATCCCATGATGCAAGGCGGTAATTACCCAGATCTCGTTTGCCGCTTCGCTAATGAGGTCATCTTTTTAACCAGCTCCTGGTAAGTGATTTTCATTACTCCTTTTGAGAAGAATTAGATATCCCAGTACCCTAAAATTTTATTCTTTATAGTTTTTTTAGTTTACTCATTCACTTAGCTCCATTCCCGTTACCTTACCTCCCCCTTATCCTTATATTTCTGTGTTTTAGGCCTTAGGCCTTACCCTCCCTCACAGTTCCTGTCAGGATTTTTCTTTAGGTGTGTGGGTGTTGTTGTCTCACTGTTCTTAATTTTATTAGTTAGTGTCAAAATTTGGTCTGATTGGTGTGTGTGTGTGTGTGTGTGTGTGTGTGTGTGTGTTAGGACTCAGACATGTCCAAAGACACTAGGGTCTCAGGTTTCAAGAAGTGTGACTCGTGCTGTCAGAAGATGTCTCTGACAGACGGTCACACTTCTTGTATTTATTGCCTGGGACCCCTACACCTGCAGGACTCCTGTGCTATTTGTCACTCTTTCAGCCAGAGAGTCCTGCAGGAACATAGAAATAAGTTGATCCTCAGGGGTCTTCTTAAGCCTGAGAGCTCCCCGGCTAAGGTCAGCTCCGGGAAGCCCTCTAAGCCACCCAAGACCCAGACTTCGGTGTCCAAGTCTGTGGTCCTGGTTCCGACTCCGCCAGAGTCGATATCGGCTCCGTCCTTCTTGGAAGTTTCAGTACCGGCGCCGATCGGCACCGATACTCGGGCTTCGGCACCTATGTCGGCTCCAGCCGGAGCCGACACTCTAGTTTCAAAGCATGTTTCGGCTCTGTCTCCGCTCGGAGCCGACAGGCTGTCGGCTCCAACTGGAGCCGAAGGTTCGTCGGCTCCAATGGCTCCATCGAAAAAGAGGTCTAGATCTCCTTCATTGGAGTCTATCCACTCGGCTCCAGCCTCCCCCTTGCTTTCGGAGCGGAGCCATCGGAGCCGATCATCAAGGTCTTCCAGGCTCTCAGACCATGACTGGGAGAGAGTGGTGAGTAGACTATTAAAATCACAGGCACTGGCCCAGATGCTCCATAGCCTGTCTCAACAGACGACCGCTATTCCACACCCTCCTGAAATTCCTCCTTTGACTCTCTTACAGAGTTCGGAGCCGGAGATTATTGGTACCGTGACTGTTGGTGCTTCGGAGCCGATACCACACCTTTCGGCTCCATCGTCCTCGACTCCTATCTCCTCCTTGAGATTGTCCTTGGAGGGATCCGGTCGTCGGGCTTCCCTGGTCAGTTCTGAGGGGGCGAGTGGCATCGGACCCTTGTCCGACCCCGTTCTCCCTCTTGGAGCTTCGGCCTTGGTGAGCTCGGCGCCGACATCTGCTTTGGAGCCTTCCCTTTCGATGGGGCCAGGGATCCCTGTTTCTTCGGAGCGGGGTCTCTCGGCCCTCCCTGGGAGGGGAGCCTTCGAGGTGATGAGGAGTGTGCTAGCCCCTGAGCTTAGTCAGCAGTCGGTTCCTTTAGCTCCTCCCTCTATGGTGCCTGTAGATGTCTCTTCCCACTCTCTTGCTCCCGGACCCAGAGATCCATCGCCGCAGGTTTCCCCATTGGGAAGAACTTCCTCTTCTGAGGTTTCTCCTGATCCTTCAGGGGAACCCCCACGTAAGAGGACTTGCAAGAGGAAGCACTTAGACTCCCTTGAGTCTACAACATCAGATACCGATTTAGATGAGTCGGAGGGGTCCCCAAGATCCCCCTCTGAGGATGTCTCCTTTTCAGACATCCTTGAACTCCTGAAACAGAGGGGGAACTGGCCCTCCATTAATCCCTCCGAGGATGAATCGGTATACCTGGAGGCTTTTGGATCTCGACCCTCCACCTCCTGGATGTCTCCGCCTTTTGACCCCCTCATGGAGGTCATAGCTCGAAAGGCGTGGGCATCTTCTGATTCGGTGGAACCAGTCCCCAGGAGGCCTTCAAAATTTATCACGGCCCCCACTGAAAAACAGTTTCTCACTAAAGGTGTCCCGGTTGATGCCATGGTGGTGGCGGCCGCCACCAAAAAGAAACTTGCAGATCCTTCCGTACCAGTCCATCCTCCTAACAAGGAGTCTAGGACCATGGACAGGTATGGCAAGTGGATGTTTTCCTCAGCGACCTTTGCTATGCGTTCGCTGAATTATTTATGTCACTTCACCCGACTTCAGAGAGACATCCTCAAAGTATTGGGTGAAGTAGTACAGGATCCGTCAGTGGCAGGGACTCAAGAAAAGATTGCCTCTCAGCTAGGAATCCTAAATTCCATAACCAACTCCTCCATGCGGCTTATTTCTTATGCAGCCGATGGAGCGAGTAGAGCGGCAGGCACAGGAGTGGCTCTTAGACGTCAGTCCTGGATGCGGCTCTGTAATTTTGCAGACCCCTTTAAGGCGTCCTTCACGAACTCTCCCTTTGATGGGACAACATTGTTTGGCCCTCAGGTGAAGGACACTTTGACCAGGTGCAAGCAAGACGGCAAGACTCTTTCTGCCGTAGGAGTCCGTTTCTCCACCCCTTCTAGACCTTACCCCAAAGGTCATTAGGGAGGGAAAATGTGGTTCCGAAAATCTCGGAGTCACGCCTGACGCACGTGGTCAGTTTACCCCCAGAGGCAGAGGGGGTAATAACAACAGACGCCGCCCTAGGGGCAGAGGGGGTCCGCAGAACTAAGGCAGCAGAGAGCCTCTCTCTGACAAGCCTTTCCAGCATCCCTGAGGTGTTGCCCGACTGCCCACCCTTGGAGGCAGTCGGGGGAAGATTATCACCGTACCCAGAAGCCTGGCTTTCCCTCTCACAAGACAAATGGGTACAGTCGATCATATCCGAGGGTTACAAAATACCTTTCGAGAAAAGCCCCTTTCCTCAAAAAGCATCCCTTCCAGACGTTCCACCCAGTCTAAGGGAAATTGCAAAGCTAGAGGTTTCAAAGCTTCTAGAGAAAAGGGCCATCCAGCCTGTTCCAACAGTTCATTTAGAATCCGGAATCTACTCAAGGTTCTTTTTGGTCCCCAAAAAGACGGGAGATTGGAGACCAATATTAGACCTCAGCAGGCTAAACAAGTCTGTCAAAAAGGCAAGATTTTGGATGGTCACACTTCAATCGATTTTGCCCTTTCTGGGCAAAAACAACTGGATGTGCTCCATAGACCTTCAAGATGCGTACTATCATATAAAAATCCACAGACGCTCCAGAAGGTTTCTCCGCTTTCGGCTGGGGACCAGTCATTTTCAACTCGGAGCCCTGCCCTTTGGTCTCACTACAGCCCCCAGAGTGTTCACCAAATGCATGGCAGCGGTCACGGCTCACCTGAGACGTCAAGGATTCCAGGTGTTTCCATATCTCGACGACTGGCTCCTCTCAGCCACCACCAGGCATCAACTTCTCCAAGCCAGAGATTACACTCTACGTCTCTGCGGTCAGTTAGGAATTTCGGTCAACTTCGAAAAGTCTTCCTTATCGCCCTGCCAATCTATTACCTTTATAGGCGCAGATCTAGACACTACTCGGATGTCAGCAAACGTAACAAGTCAAAGAATCCTAGGTATCCAAAACCATGTTTGGATCATCCTATCCAGCAAAAAGGTACAAGCCAGGTTGGTCCTGAAAGTGTTGGGTCTCATGGCAGCTGCCATCACACTTCTTCCTCTGGCCCGCTTTTACATGCATCTCCTGCAATGGATGTTGTTTACCCAGTGGTCCTTCCAACAGCTTCCCATGTGTCACAAGATCCTGGTGACACAGACCTGCAAGAGCCATCTATCCTGGTGGACTTCTTCTCCTCTAGTCCATCAGGGCAGACCATTTGTTCCCCAGGCCCCGGTAGCCACGGTCACTTCGGATGCCTCCCTGATCGGGTGGGGGGGGGGGCATTATCAGGGAAGGATGGTTCATGGCATGTGACAACCATTCGAATACCACCTGCACATAAATGTCCTAGAGATGAGAGCAGTGCTTTTAACGTTGCAAGCCCTCAACGACTTTCTTCCCTTAGGAACTATTGCAGTTCACACAGACAACATGTCTGTGGTGTGGTACATCAACAAGCAGGGCGGAACCAAGTCCTATCCCTTGTGTCGAGAAGCTCTCAGACTTTGGCAATGGGCGATCTCCTCTCATCGGTTTCTGGTAGCAATGCACATCCCCGGGAAAACCAACATAATAGCGGACAGATTGAGCAGAGCTATATTCATGCCTCACGAGTGGTCTCTCAATCTATAGTGGAAGAGATTTTTCAGAAGTGGGGCCGCCCATGCTGCGACCTTTTTGCTACACTCCAAAACAGCAAATGCCCAGACTTCTTCTCTCTCTTTCCACTTCCAGGCCATCCCCCCAGAGACGCTCTTACCCAGGATTGGCCCCGGGGACTTCTTTATGCTTTTCCCCCCTTTCCGTTAATACCTCAAGTACTCCAGAAAGCTACCGTCTTGAGAGCCAAAATGATTCTCATTGCCCCTTACTGGCCTCGACAAATTTGGTTCCCGTTCCTTCATCGCCATCTCTTGGTGCAGCCTTGGCATCTGGACCCAGTTCCAGATCTTCTGACCCATCAGTCGGGTCAACGGCACCGGTCCATTCGTTCCCTCAACCTCACAGCTTTGTTGCTCCACTTCCTTCCTTAGCCAGGCTTCCTATGATCTCTAACCCCGTTAGAGATATCATAGTAGCTTCTCTTAAGTCCTCTACTAGGAGGATTTACTCTAGCAAATGGAAGCGTTTCTCCCTTTGGGCAAAATCTAAAAACTAAGACCCTTTTACTGCCCCTATTCAGTCAGTCTTGGACTTTCTAGCGGAAATTTTTCACTCAGGTTCTTCTTCCACAGTTAAAGTCCAGTTGGCAGCAATCTCGAATTTCCATGTCGGATTCGCAGACCAAAACATTATGTCCCACAAACTTTGTAAAGCCTTTCTCAAAGGAGTGTTCCTTCTTAAACCCCCTGTTAGGGATCCACCACCACAGTGGGACCTAAATTTAGTGCTGGCATCCTTGATTCTCCCCCCTTTCGAACCGGCTGCTTCATGTTCATTAAAGTTTCTTTCTTGGAAGACACTTTTTCTAGTCGCTATTGCCTCGGCTAGAAGAGTGTCTGAACTTCATGCCCTCTGTGTTCGTCCCCCTTAGTTGGTCTTCCACAAGGACAGAGTATCTTTAAGAACCAATCCATCCTTTTTGCCCACGGTTGCTTTTAAGACAAATTTAAACCAATCCATTGATCTTCCTGTATTTTTTCCCAATCATTCTAACAGGGCGGAACAAAAATTGCATTACCTAGATGTTCATCGCCAACTCAGATATTACTTGGACAGAACGAAGCAATTTAGGAAGTCCGATCAGCTCTTCCTTTCTTATGCTGAAAATCAAAAAGGTCTCCCTGTTTCTAAAGTGACCTTATCCAGATGGCTGTCTTCCACCATTTCTGACATTTATCAGCTTAGGGGCAAACAACTGATCTCAAAACCGAAAGCACATTCTACAAGAGGTCTAGCCACATCTACAGCTTTTCAGGCTAGGCTACCCTTAGACACTATTTGTGCAGCAGCCACTTGGGCCACTCCTCATACCTTCGTTTCTCATTACAAATTGGATTTGGCTTCCAGGGACAGGGCAAGCTTTGGTTCCACAGTTCTCAAGAGTCTGTTCCATTGAGCCACCCAGGATAGAGGTGCTAGGGACGTGGTCCCATCCAGCAAGAATGAAGGCGAGATTGACAACTTAACATTTAGAAGTTATGTACCTACCATAACATTCCATGTTAGTTGTCTTCTCTCGCCTTCTTTCTTGCGTCCCTCCCTCCTGTCCCCCTAGCCTGGACAGACCTTGAACTTCCTATTTCTCTGGAAGATTGTTCTTCCTTGGACACCAGTTAGTTCTGGACTTTAATTACCTGGTTTCCCCTTACAGCCTTCTTAGGTTAGTTGTTCTTCTTTCCTTGGTGGAAAGTTTATAGGCAGATGTTCTTCATCTCACATTGCTGCAGTCCTTACATATGGGTAGTCCGCTGTCCTCGGTCGGCCCGAATACCAAAGTATTAGGCTGACGTCGGTCAAGGCGCTTAAAACTGACATCAGGACGTCAGGGTACAAAAGCGCATGACCGACGTCATTTCCCCAGTCTTTTTTGCCGCATGGTCTGATGCAGAAGCAGCGTTGCAAGTGCCGTTCGGCGTTCTGAAATTTTTCGAATTCGGAGTTTCAGACCGAATCCAAGTTGGCTAAGTACCCCGTTGGGGAATATTTTGGTTTTTTCTTGCCTCAGTGTTTTACCGGATGTCAGAAAAAGTGAATAACTGTATTTCTTGTGGGAAACAGATACCGCATAGGGATTATCATTCTTTGTGTATTCCTTGTTTGGGGCCTGAGCACGACGTTGTTGGGTGTCGCTTTGTGCTAGGTTCAATAACGCACTATTAAGCGAAGGTTAGATTGTGCTAGGCTGGTCTTTGGGAAGCGGTGCAATTATAATATGCCGCCGGATTCTCCGCCCGCTTCTGCGAAGAAGTGCAAAGACAAAGCAGTTAAACCCAGGCAAGATGAGTCGCTCCGGACGCCGGTTCTTTAGAGGCTTCAGTGGAACCGGTGGTTCCGACGGAGACTTCTCTGGAGTCTCAGGGGGAGACTTTGATTTTGCAGGAGGTGGTCTCTCAGGAGACAGGTCAGGCTGAAGGGGCTTCTCAAGTTACTGTAATCCCCTCCCTTCCTAGGGTGGTTAGGCCTTCTCCTTCTGTTTCCAAGGCTTCTCCCAGAGGCAGGCCAGTTTTAGCTTCTGTTGGTGTCACTCCTATTTCAGCAGGGTCTGTGCCTAAGAAGCACATGCTTAAAATGGCAGAAGATTTAATTACTCTGATTAGAGGTTCTTTGCCCCCTCCTGATAAGAGGCCTAGGGTGGAGCCAGAGTTGGGAAGTTTTGAGCAGGCTTCGGATGTTTCAGAGTCTTCAGCTGAAGACTTGCAGGAGTACTCTCCTTATTCTGATTCTGATGCAGATGATTCCACTCCTTCTGCTTCTCCTCCAGAGGATTTTTCTTTTTCAGAGACACTTCATTCTATGAGGGAACATTTTAAGTGGGAAGGTCAGGACTTCTCTGATTCTAGGAAAAGGCTTAGGAGTTTTTGCTGTTACCCCAGCATAGGCCCTTGGCTATACCCCTGTTCTGGATGTTGTGGAAGATGTGTTTGCAGAGGCTTCACTTAATCCTGATTCTCTGCCTCCTGCTCCTGTTAAACCGGATAGGTATTACAGGGTGCCTGAGGCTCATAAATATCTTTATAAGAGTCCTAGGGCGGACCCAGAAACTATTAGCCAGGGACCTAAGGGTGTCAAGGTCTCTGTTGTAAAAATCCGGTTCCTCTAGATAAAGAAGCCAGAGCTTTGGATAGATGGGGAAAGAAGGTCTATACATCTTCTACCTTAGCTATGAGGGCTTTGAATTGCCAGTTTCATATGTTGAAATATCAAAACTTTCTTCTTTCTCAATTGAAGTCTAAGGTGGATGCTCTGGCGGAAGGCATTGAGTGTAAAGAATTACAAGATTTGGTGCATGTCTCTGAACAGGTGGGTAAGCATGCATTACAGTGTGGTTTTGATGCTGTGCAGGCCTCGTCTAGGGTGGCTGCCACTGGCTCAGTTCTTCGCAGGCACGCCTGGCTGAAGGATCAGAATTTATCTGACCATGTTAAGACAAGGATTTTAGATGCTCCTTTGCAGTCTGATGTGTTGTTTGGTTCACCTGTGGAGTCAGTCTTGAAGAAAATGGAAGACAAGGCTAAGTCTATGCAGGCTGTTAAAGATTTTTGCAAGTTCAGCCTCCAAGTTTAGTAGGAATTGGCCTGCTAAGGGGTGGACGATCCTTTTATGATTCTCAGTCTAGGGGTAGATCTAGACGTGGTAGGGGCAGAGCTCAGAGTTCTTTCAGGCCTAGAACAGGGAGTTCACCTGCACAATCTTCGGTGAGGGCAGGGGCCAGTCCTTTCGTAAACAGGCCCAATGACCTACTTTTTCAGCTGCCAGATCCTTCTTGCCTGGCAGCACCTTTGGGAGGAAGGTTAGCACTCTTCAAGGAAAATTGGATGTTGATTACCCAAGACAAATGGGTATTGGATATCATACACCAGGGTTACAAGTTTTATTTCCATACCTTGCCTCCTTTCAAAGGCATGCCGGACGTTCCTCCTCAGCAAAGACTAGAGGCTCGCAAACAAATTTCTCTACTACTTCAAATAGGGGCCATACAACCGCTCCCTCTGCCAGAAGTGGGCCTAGGATTTTATTCTCGCCTGTTTCTAGTACCAAAGAAAGGAAACACGTGGAGACCAATTTTGGATTTATCTATCCTCAACACATATCTGGACATTCCCAAGTTCAAAATGTTGACGTTACAACTGCTTTTACCTCTGCTGGGCAAAAATCACTGGATGGTGACTCTGGATCTCAAGGAGGCTTACCTTCATGTTCCTATCAGGCCCAGTTGCAGGAAGTATCTGCGTTTTCGGGCTGGGACTTCACATTATCAGTTCTCTACATTGCCCTTTGGCTTATCTACTGCGCCCAGAGTGTTCACGAAGGTTCTGGCTTCAGTGGTAGCTTTCTACAGGCTAAGAGGAATACAGATCTATCCTTATTTGGACGATTGCCTGATTCTAGCCCAAGAAAAGGACGAACTTCTTCATCATTTACAGTATGTGATGGCAGTGTTAAGATGCCTGGGGTATTCTGTGAACGAAATAAAGTCCAGTCTAGTACCCTCTCAGGACATGTGCTTTCTGGGTGTGAGACTGAATACAGCATCCCAGATGGCCTTTCTGACCCCGGACAAACAAAAGAATCTTTCTCTTTACTTCCACCAGTTGTCTCGTCAGTCCAGGCTGACTGCAAGGACAGTCCTTCAAGCCTTGGGGTTCATGGCATCTTGTATTCTGGTACTTCCCAATGCCAAACTGCATATGAGGAAGCTACAATGGTATCTCAAGAATGTATGGACACAGCACTGCCAAGATTTGGACACTGTCATTCAGATATTACCTTGCATTCAAAAGGAATTTTTGTGGTGGGCTCAGGAATGTCACCTAAACAAGGGACTCTCTGTGACCCGGCCAGAGGCGAGTCAGATTTTAACGACAGATGCCTCAGACAAAGCTTGGGGAGCTCATCTAAATGGAAAATGGGTACAAGACACGTGGCCTGCCAGACTTCAACATCTACATATCAACTTGAAGGAGATGTTAGCAGTCCAATTTGCATTGATAGCTTTCAAGGATTTACTTCTTCCAGGACAGGTGTTGATTCAGACAGACAACACAACTGTCATGTGGTACATCAACAAGCAAGGGGGAACGCATTCTTATCCTCTATGCAGACAAGCAATGATTTTGTGGGAGACTGCTCTCAGTTTACAGCTAAATCTTCAGGCAAGGTTTCTGCCAGGAGCACAGAACTCCTTAGCAGATGTGTTGAGCAGACAAATTATGGATCCCCACGAGTGGAAATTGGATCCTCATGTATTTCAGAGATTGACAGTGTTATGGGGAACTCCAGACATAGATCTGTTCGCTTCTCCACTAAATTACCAGCTGCCAAAGTTTTGCACAAAAAGGTTTCATCCCACAGCTTGGAAAGTGGATGCTCTCTCATTCAATTGGAGCAATCTTCACGTGTATGCCTTTCCACCTCTGCCTCTCCTCCCAAAGGTACTGCTGAAGGTCAGACAGGACAAGCCAAACATGATTTTAATAGCTCCAGATTGGCCTCGACAGCACTGGTACCCATTACTGAGAAGTCTGGTACAGGAGCCTCCATGGCCTTTGCCTTCGATTCCTCACCTGCTGTCTCAGGAGAACAGTCATTTACTCAATGTCAAACTTCATTCTCTACATCTCACAGCCTGGCATATTCTGTTTTAAACCCTGGAGGGTCTCAGCTTCCACAACAAGTTTTGAATGTTATTTTGGAGGCCAGAAGGCCTAGTACAAGGAAAGTTTACGCAGATAAATGGAGGAGATTTTTATTTTGGAGTACAGCAAAGGACTTTGATGTTTCTAAACCTAATTTAAGTGTTGCTTCAATACCTTACTGAGTTATTGGACAAAGGTTTGTCCTTCTCCTCTATAAAGGTTCATGCTGCAGCAATTTCTGCTCACTATGACTGTGACCCACCATTATTTTCTCAGCCTTTGTTTAAGCAATTCCTTAGAGGGGCAAAGAATATAAGACCCCCACGTAGAGCTCCTACTCCTGCTTGGGATCTCAATTTTGTGTTGGAGAAACTCACTCTACAACCTTTTGAGCCTGCAGCATCAGCAGAGTTGAAATATTTATCATGGAAGACTGCTTTTTGTTGGCCATTACCTCTGCGAGAAGGGTTTCTGAATTACAGGCCCTTATGGCAGTTGAGCCTTTCTTAATTTTCCACAAGGATAGGGTGTCTTTGCACTAACCCTTCTTTTATGCCTAAAGTGGTTTCTAGTGTGGCTTTAAACCAAACTATTCATTTGCCTACTTTTTATGCAAACCCCCAAAATAAAGGGGAAAGGATTTTGCACACTTTGGATATACACAGACAGTTGCGATATTATTTGAGCAGAACTAAAGGGTTCAGGCAGTCTCAGCAGTTGTTTGTTTCTTTTGCTTTGGGTTCTCAGGGCAAACCTGTTTCAAAACAAACTATTTCTAAGTGGATTGGTTTTTGTATTGCTTTCTGTTATTCCCATCATGGTAAGGAGATTCCAGCTGGGATTAGGCCTCATTCCACTAGGGCTACTGCCACTTCTACAGCTTTTTTAAGGGGGGTGGCTACTAAAGATATTTTGGAAGCAGCTACTTGGAGTTCAGTGCATACTTTCTCTAAGCATTACCACCTTCCACTTTACTCTAAATCTAGGGCTGGATTTGCCACTGCAATTTTACAGGGCATGTTGGCAGCTCTTAATGCTTTATAGTTTTGCCATCCTCCCTTACCTCTGCTTTGGGATTCTACCCATATGTAAGGACTGCAGCAATGTGAGATGAAGAACATAGTACAGTTTTGTACCTACCATAAATGTAGATGTTCAAGATCCACATTGCTGCAGTCCAATTACCCTCCCTCCTTCCCCTCTGTTGTTGAAGGTGGTGGTGTGGTTTGTGTTGTACATATTGTAAATATGGTTAGTGCACGGGTGGTTGGTTAGGTTTTGCTGGGTTTTGGCTTTGGCCTTTCTTGTTAGGGCCTTCTGACATCTGGGGCAAGAAAAGACTGAGGAAATGACGTCGGTCATGCGCTTTTGTACCCTGACGTCCTGATGTCAGTTTTAAGCGCCTTGACCGACGTCAGCCTAATACTTTGGTATTCGGGCCGACCGAGGACAGCGGACTACCCATATGTAAGGACTGCAGCAATGTGGATCTTCGAACATCTACATTTATGGTAGGTACAAAACTGTACTTTTTTCCTCTAGATACCAAACGAGATCTGGGTAATTACCGCCTTGCATCATGGGATATGGGGCTGCCTCGAGCTGGTAAAAGTGACTCTCGAGCTTAGCAAGTGCCGAGTTGGAGCCGAGGATTGGCTCCGAAACCATCCAGCAAGAAAGAAGGCGAGAGAAGACAACTAACATGGAACATTATGGTAGGTACATAACTTCTAATTACTCTAATTCCCTGCCTGCAACACGAGTTTCGATGGTGGGCAAAGGCTTGTCACCAAAACAAGGGACAGCCATTCTCACTACCCCCAGCCAGGCAGAGCCTAACGACGGATGCATCAGATTATGCCTGGGGGGACACACATGGCAGGAAGAGGCATTCAGGGCACCTAGTCCATGCTAGCTGTTCAAAATGCCCTGACAGCCTTCAAGGACCTACTTCATCCAGGACAACTACTGATAAAGACAGACAACACCACGGTCATGTGGTACATAAACAAGCAAGGGGGGCACTCATTCTTATCCCCTGTGCAGACAAGCCATGGCTTTATGGGACACAGTATTGACTTACCAAGTTCATCTGCAGGCACAATTCCTGCCAGGAAAGAATAATACTCTGGCAGACTAACTAAGCAAAAACCTCATGGATCCCCACGAGTGGCACCTGGTTCCACAAGTCTTCAGCATGATAACAAAGAAATGGGGATGCTTGGACATAGATCTGTTTGCCTCCCCTCAAAACAATCAACTAAAAAGATTCTGCACAAGGACTTATCACAGACAAGCTTGGAAAGTGGACGTCTTATCTTTTAACTGAACAAACCTATCCATATATGCCTTTCCTCCACTGCCTCTCCTCCCCAAGGTATTCCTAAAGGTCAGGCAGGAGAAACCAAAAATTATTCTGATTGCCCCAGACTGGCCACGCCAGTACTGGTATCCAATCTTAAGGAACTTGTCCCAATGCCCAGCCTGGACCTTACCTCAAATACCTCCTCTACTTTCCCAGGAAAACAGTCAGATTCTGCACAGCCAACTCAGGGCCCTAAACCTGGCAGCATGGCGGATAATGTAGCCATACAAACCACACCTCTCAGTAAAGCTGTGATGGATGTCATTTTAGAAGCCAGAAAGCCTAGTACTAGAAAATCCTATGCTGGGAAATGGAAGAGATTTTGCGCTTGGAACCAAGCTCAAGGGAACTGATACAGCTGCCCCAAATATTCCTCATATTTTGCAATACTTAACTGAGATGCTGGACAAAGGTCTATATTTTTCATCAATTAAAATCCATGCCTCTGCCATTTCAGCTCATTACAATACAGAGCCCACCACTCTTTTCTCATCCTTTATTAAGGCAGTACCTCAGAGGAGCCAAAAACTTTAAGGCCTCCAAGGAGAACGCCAGTATCTGCATGGGACCTCAATTATGCCTTGGAAAAACTCACCTTACCTCCTTTTGAGCCAGCTGCTACTGCGGATATAAAGTTCTTATCTTGGAAAACAGCTCTGCTCATAGCAATAACTTCTGCAAGACGAGTTTCAGAGCTACAGGCACTCATGGCTGTGGAACCTTTTATCATTTTTTATCCAGACAGGGTCTCTCTGAGAACAAACCCTACATTTATCCCTACAGTGGTATCCAGTGTAGCCCTTAACCAAACAATTTATTTGCCAACTTTTTATCCAAATCCACAGAACAAGGGGGAGAAAATTCTGCATTCTTTGGACATACACAGACAACTTAGATTCTACTTGGACAAAACTAAAGTTTTCAGAAAGACAGAACAATTACTAGTGGCATATGCCACAGCATCACAATGAAAGGCTATCTCCAAGAAGACTCTTTCAAAGTGGATAGGTCACTGCATTCGTTTCTGCTACTCACAGCATGGCAAACCAGTGCCTAAGGGCATTAGGCCACATTCAACCAGAGCTGCAGCCACTTCTGCACCCTTTCTCAGGGGAGTACCAACCAAAGACGTTTTAGAGGCTGCTACTTGGAGTTCACTGCATACCTTTACAAAACATTACAATCTGCCTCTTTACTCTAAATCCAGGGCAGGCTTTGCCACTGCAGTTCTGCAGGGCCTCATAGCCGCTCCTAATGTTGTCTAGCTCCAGCCCCCCAACCATAGCTTTGGGACTCAACCCAAATGTAATGACTGCAACAGTGAAACACGAAGAACATAGTACAGTTGTGTACACTTACCATAAATATAGATGTTCGAGTATATTCACTGTTGCAGTCCAGGTTACCCACCTGCCATCCCCTTTATTTTTGCTGGAACTTATCTTTACTTCTCTAATCTATACAACCTAGGTAGTGTATTTGCTTATAGATGAAGGTAAAGCTTATTTTGGTGTATGTATGTTTTATTTACATAATTTTAGCCTACCCTTTTGGGGGCACCTGACATCTGGGGCAAGAAAAATTGAATAAAATGGCGTTGGCTGCATCTTTTATACCCCTGACGAACTGACATCAGGGAAGAGGCGACAACAACTGATGCAGGACCCAAGACTTTGGAATTCAGGCCGACTGAGGACAACCTGCCAGCAGGATAACCCAAATGTAATGACTGCAACAGTGAATACACTCAAACATCTACATTTATGGTAAGTGTACACAACTGTACTTTGTCTCTACTGTAAATACATTTTGGAGACTGACACTCTTACTGTCATTTTGAATTGTAAGTTAATCTTGCAACATGGCAATTGTAATACCTTGGGTTTAGGGCACATTGCAGTATATGTAGATTGCATTGTATTTTATGTTGACAAGACTGCAAGGGGGACTTAACAAAAGTGTGTATGACCATCATTACGACATCAGGAGTGGTAATGTTAAAAATGCTGTCTATAAACGTTCTGGTCTGTAAAACATTCCAAAATTTTTTATTTGGTGTCTTGGAAATAGTCAAAAAGGACATAAGGGGGAGGAGCTTGGGAAAGTTCTGTAGCGTATAAAGGACAATATTGATAGTTATGGTTAAATGCCACAGTTCCCCCTGGGATCAATGATTCAGTGACGTTTATACCAGTGCTGAAATTAAGAGCTGCAAAACTGTAGTATGCTGTTTGCGCATTTTATTTTTACACCATTTGACTTTATCAGCAGTTTTTTTTTATTCTAGGCTAATTTATTTAAAATTAAATCAAATTAACTTATTTTAAATATTCGGTGTACACTTTTTTGGTATTTTTTTTTTTTGGTATTTTTATACATACAGTATGTTATTTTATTAAGACTGGTACTGTTTATTTAGTTTCACAGACGCAGGTTTTTTTATAAGGTACGACTCCCCTTGTTTGGGTTGGAGCCATTGTTTTACTGCAGGAGGTAGTCCTACTTTAAGTTTTAATGAAAGTTTTACTGGGAAAAAATAGAAACGTGACCTTTTCATTTATCTAATTAATTGTATAAAAAGAAGTGTGCCTGAAGGAATTTTAGATGTTCTTCATGTTTCACTGTTGCAGTCATCACTTGTGGGTTATCGCTACTGGATAGCCCTCGGTCAGCCCAAATACCAGAGTCAAGCTTTTCCCCTGCACCAGTTGTTGTCACCTGTGGACTGATGTCAGGTTGTCAGTGGTATAAAGGAGAGCAGCTGGCGCCATTACATCAGTCTTTCTTGCCGTGGAGCTCGAAGCAAGAGCAGTTTGCATGTGTGCCGGTCGGTCGTTGACTGAGGCAAAGTTGAATTTGAAAACAACTAAAACTAAGTACCCCGTTGGGGACCTTTTTCTTGCACTAACCGATGTCTGAAAAAATCAATTATTGTCTCCACTGTATAAAATAAATACCGCACCAAGACTTCCATACCTTGTGTGTTACTTGTCTAGGCCCAGACCACAGTGCCCCCCCCATTGTCGGTTCTTTGCGCTTTTCAATTCAAGGACTATTCGCCGTAGAGATGAATTTGTAGCCAGGCATTTCCGAAGTAGATGTTCTTCATGTTTCACTGTTGCAGTCATTACATTTGTGTTATCTGCTTGCAGTAGCACTCAATCGGCCTGATTAACAAAGTCTTGGGTCCTGTGTCGGTTACTGTCCCTTCTTCCATGACGTCAGGTCGTCAATGGTATAAAACATGCAGCCGACGCCATTACATCAGTCTTTCTTGCCGTGTGGTGCCTGAAGCAGAAGCAGTTCGCAAGTGCCGGTTGGCCGACTCCTGAAATTTTCGTTTTTGAGTTTCAGAACCAAAGTCTTCAACTAAAGCTAAGTACCCCGTTGGGGAAACTTTTTTTTGCTCCTTACCAATGTCAGTAAAAGTTAATAATTGCATTACTTGTGGAAAGCAAATACCTCATAAAGATTTTCATTCATATGTATTCCTTGCCTAGGCCCTGACCACGGCATACCTTGCTGTCGGTTTTGTGCTTTATTTAATCAGCGCACTATCCGTTGTCTGTATATTTTTGCCTCTAAATATTTCGGTTCTCAGTTTAATTATCCAGAAATGTCATCCGACTACCAGGATTTCGAAAAAACACAAAGATAAAGACAGAGACAGGCCGCAGGGGTCCAAAACTGCCAACGACACTTCTTCTAAGCCAGTCGCCAGTTCGCTGGTACTCAGTGAGGCTCTTTCGCAGCCCCTGATACCTGCTACTTCTGATTCGCAGGCCTCTTCTGAGACCCATTCGGAGTCCGGTATGCCTCGAGATGCTTCAACTATGGAACCAGCGGATGTCTCTACCTTGGATGGGTCCGCAGGCACCGGCTTCTGAGGGCGTTTTCAGGTCTATGGACTTGCATATTAAACTGATGCCTCCTTCTTCATTTAGGACCAAATCTCGAACCATGCCTAAAAAAATGACGCCCAGGCCGCATGCTCAGGCCTCTATGCCTAAAAAACAAATTATAAGAATGGCTGAATATCTTATAACTGTAATCAGGGGAAGCCAACCTCCCCCTTGTAAGAAACCACGGACTGAAGCTGTTTATGAATCTTCTGACCAGGATTGTGATTTTTCTGATTCTTCTGCTGATCTGGATTTGCCCTTATCTACTTATGAGGATTCTGATGCAGAGGACTCTATTCCCTCTGCTTCCCCTCCAGAGGATTTTTCTTTTGGTGAAACCTTACATACTCTAAGGGAGCATTTCTACTGGTAAAGCCAGGATTTTTCTGATTCAAAAAAGAGGCTTAGGGATTTCTTACTCCTGCCTCAGCATAGGCCTTCAGCTATTCCTCCTGTAGTAGACATTGTTGATGATGCTTTTTCAAAATTTAGTTTGGCCCCCGATTCTTTGCCTCCTGCTCCCAGAAGACCTGACAGATATTACAGAGTTCCTGATTCACACAAGTTCCTTTTTAAAAATCCTATTGCGGAGACTATTTCACAGGGACCCAAGGGCATTAAGGCTTCTACTGCAAAAAATCTTACCCCTTCTGATAAAAGACTCCAGGGTGCTGGATAGATAGGGTAAGAATGTTTACACTTCTGCTACCTTGGCCATTAGGGCTTTAAACTGCCAGTTTCATATGTTAAAGTATCAGCAACATGTTATTGGATTGCTTAAACAGAAAATTATATTGATTCCTCACTGTGCAGAAAATAAAGAATTACAGGATTTAATGCATTCTGCTGAACAGGTTGGAAAATGTACTTTGCAATGTGGATTTGATTCATTAGAGGCCTCTTGCAGGGCTGCTGTTACTGGGTCTGTGCTCAAAAGGCATGTTTGGTTTAGGGAGGAATCTTTGCCTGATCATGTTAAAGCTAAATTGTTGGATGCTCCCTTAAATCAGGACCACCTGTTTGGCAACAAGGCTGAGGAAGTTCTTAAAAAGATGGAAGATAAAGCTAAATCTATGCAAACTGTTAAAGATTTCTTACAAGATTTAGTAGGCACTGGCCCTCTAAGAATTGGTCCTTTCCAGCCCCTTCCATGTCTTCTCAAGCCAAACCCAGACACAGCAGAAACCCCAGGTTTCAGTCCCAGGGGACGCACAAGACTAAGCAGTGGGGGGTTTCCGCACCCAAATCTGGGAGTAGTAAGGCTCCCCCCATGGAAAACTCTCTCAATGACTTGCTTTTAAAACTTCCAAGCACTTCCCAACTGAATGCTCCTTTAGGCGGAAAGATTGGTCTGCAGGACAAAAACCTGGGAACTCATTACCCAGGACAAATGGGTTTTAAATAGTGTGTCCCAAGGATACAGATTTCACTTCCACACCTTACCAACACCAAGCGGGTGGCCAAATCTACCCCCAAAACAGTGGACAGAGGCCCAAAATCAAGTACACTCTCTCTTAAGTATGGGGGCTATTCAGTTGGTACCAGAAGAAGAAAAGGGCAAGGTTTCTATTCGAGACTTTTTCTGGTACCCAGAAAAGGCAATACATGGCATCCTATCCTGGACCTTTCTACTCTAAATATCTTTCTGGTGATTCCAAAATTCAAGATGCTGACTCTTCACCAGCTTCTTCTTATGCTAGGCAAAGATGCATGGTTGGCAACACTAAATTTAAAAGAAGCATACTTGCACATCCCTGTCAGGGAGTCTTGCAGAAGATGCCTACGCTTCAAAGCAGGCTACATGCAACTATCAGTTCTCTGCACTGCCTTTTGGCTTATCTGCTGCACCCAGGGTATTCACAAAGTGCCTAGCTCCAGTCGTTGCATTCTGCAGGCAAAGAAATATTCAAATATATCCATACCTGGACGATTGTCTAATTCAGGCAGAAAGCCAGGACATACTTTTGAATCATCTGGCCATTGTTCAAAGGGGTACTGACTTGTCTGGGGTACACCATAAACGAAAAGAAGTCAAACCTGGTACCCTGTCAACAAATTATATTCCTGGGAGCAAGCTTGAATACAACTTCCCAGATGGCTTTCCTCATGCCAGAGAAACTGACTCATTTGACAACCTACTTCAAACAAGTGGCCACAAAAACCCAGTTATCTGCAAGGCAAATACTGCAAGCCTTGGGGTTCATGGCCTCCTGCATTCTTCTAATTCCATATGCAAGGCTGCATATGAGGAAACTGCAATGGTATCTCAAAAGCCTATGGTCTTAATATTCACAGGATCTAGAAGCTATGATTCTTATCATGCCTTGCCTACGCCTAGAGTTCCTTTGGTTGGCAGAAGCCTACCACCAAAACAAGGGACTACCATCCACACTACCCCTTGCCTCCCAAACCTTAACAACAGACGCATCAGACTATGCATGGGGGGCTCACCTGGTAGGGAAGTGCATTCAGGGCAAATGGAACCCAAGTCAAATGCACCTACACATAAATCAAAAGGAAATGTTAACTGTACAGAATGCTCTGACAGCCTTCAAGGACCACATTCTTCCTGGACAACTAATGGTAAAGACGGACAACACCACTATTATGTGGTACATAAACAAGCATGGAGGTACACACTCTTACCCCCTCTGCGGACTAGCCATGGCACTGTGGAACACAGCCTTGAGCTATCAAGTCAATCTACAAGCTCAATTCTTGCCAGGAAAATTAATTACACTGGCAGATGGACCCGCATGAGTGGAAACTGGAACCAAGGATTTTCAATATGTTGACAAGCAAATGGGGGAGCCCAGATATAGACCTCTCTTCCTCCCCCTAGAACCATCAATTGGACACATTTTGCAAGGATTCCCCACAAACTGGCTTGGAAAGTGTATGCTGTATCCTTCAGCTGAAAAAAACTATTAGTTTATGCCTTTCCTCCTCTGCCTCTGCTCTCCAAGGTACTACTAAAGATCAAACAGGACAAGCCAAGGATGATTTTAATTGCACCAGACTGGCCACGCCAACACTAGTATCCCGTCCTGCACAGTGTGTCACGCTTGGCCCCATGGCACCTGCCTTAGACTCCTTCCCTGTTGTCTCAGCAGAAGAACCAGATTCTGTACCCTCAGCTGCAAACACTGAACCTAGCAGCCTGGCTAATTACCTATTCTCTCCTTTACGACCCCTCAGTAAATCAGTGATGGATATCATTTTAGAGGCTAGGAGGCCTAGTACTAGAAAATCTTATGCTGCAAAATGGAAAAGATTTTGTACCTGGAACCAATCTCAAGGGATGAGTGCAGCAGTGCTCACTTTACCTCAGATTCTACAATATTTGAATGAGATGCTTCATAAGGACTTGTCCTTTTCCTTCATCAAAATTCATGCCTCAGCCATTTCAGCTCATTATAGCTCAGAGTATCCCCTCTTCTCTCACTCACTGCTCAAGCAGTTCCTCAGAGGGGCCAAAGTTTAAGGCCACCGAGGAGAGCTCCAACTCCAGCCTGGGACCTTAACTTTGTCTTGGAGAAACTTACTCTTCCTCCTTTCAAGCCAGCTGCTACTGCAGATTTAAAATTCCTTTCCTGGAAAACAGCATTCCTTTTAGCAATCACTTCTGCAGGAAGGGTATCTGAATTACAGGCCCTTATGGCAGTGGAGCCTTTCATCATCTTGCATGCAGACAGGGTGACCCTCAGAACCGATCCTTCCTTCATGCCCAAGGTGGTATCCAGTGTGGCTCTTAATCATTCCATTCATTTGCCTACCTTCTTTCCTATCCCACAGAACAAAGGGGAATGGATACTGCACTCCTTAGATGTGCACAGACAACTTAGATTCTACTTGGACAGGACTAAACCTCAAAGGAAATCTGAACAACTGCTGGTGGCATTTCCTGCAGGGACAGAGAGGAAAGTTCTTTCAAAGCAAATCATTTCAAAATGGATAGGCCATTACATTAATTTCTGCTATAAGCACCATGGAAAACCTATCCCACAGGGCATCAGACCCCATTCAACCAGGGCTGCATCTACCTCTACAGCCTTTCTCAGGGGCGTCCCTACAAGGGACGTCCTAAAAGCTGCTACCTGGAGTTCTGTACCTACTTTCACCAAGCATTATCATTTGCCAATTTTCTCTAAATCCAGAGCTGGTTTTGCCACTGCAGTCTTGCAGGCCCTTATAGCTGGTCCTAATTCTATTTAAATTCCTTCTCCCAACCTTAGCTTTGGGAATCTACCCAAATGTAAAGACTGCAACAGTGAAACATGAAGAACATAGTACAGTTGTGTACACTTACCATAACTGTAGATGTTCGAGTGTGTTCACTGTTGCAGTCCTGGTTACCCTCCCTCCAGCCCCCTTTCTTCTTTTGGCTATACCTCTACTCTCACTTACTATGCTTAAAAAGCTTTTTGATGTATTTGCTTTTATGTTGGAGGTATATCCTTGTATTATAGATTTAATTGCTCCCCATTAGGGGGGCACCAGACATCTGGAGCAAGAAAAACTGATGTAATGGCATCAGCTGCATGTTTTATATCCCTGATGACCTGACGTCATGGAAGAAGGGACAGCAACTGACGCAGGACCCAAGACTTTGTTAATCAGGGCGACTGAGGGCTAATGCAAGCAGATAACCCAAATGTAATGACTTCAGAAACAGCGTTTAAACGAACAACTGGTGAATACCAAGATAGAACCAAACGCAAGTAACCACTCGCAAACTACACACTGTACAGCCAAGGAACAACTCCAGCCTGCTATTAAAATCCAAAAGTTATTTTATTAACCAACAGGGTTAAGCGCTTTCACTCGTATCACACGAGCTTCATCAGAACAAAGTGCAATCTCCAAAAAAACTTTTTAAATACATGTAAATTGGCGCCAAAATCTTCTTAAAGCCATAGCATTCTTAAAATGATACACTATTTAAACATACTAGTAAATGCAATAAAATCAATAGAATTTTCTTATAGTAAATGCATCATCATGTATCAACACACTAAATTAATATTTAAAAAATCATGACTTAAAAAATCTATAGTACAAATACATTTGTTTAATATAGGGTTCAATATTTCAACATCAAAGCAGGTTTAACTGTAATGTAATCATTGATACCTGGTGCAGTCATAGCATCAGTATATAACTGCCACCAGTATTCTCTATAAGCTAACACATTTTTAATGTTACCTCCCCTAGGATCAACACTAACTGTTTCCAATATTGCAAACTTAAAATAATGTGTGGGACCCTCCTTGTTGATATGCCTAAAAAGAGCATTCTTGTTAACCTTTGTTTTAATGCTGTAACCATGGGCATAAATTCTTTTTTTGAACTGTCTTTGAGTTCTTCCTATATAATAAGCAGAACAGCACATACATTTAGCCAGGTAAATAATCATACTAGTATTACAGTTTCCTTTCCTAAACCTAACACAAGTCTTATTAATGTTATCCAAAATTATATTACTTACATCTAAGATGTCCTTGCACTGATTGCATGCCCCACATTTTTTAGTATGGGTGCCAGTGGTCAAACTAGTTTTAATATTACTTTCAAAAAGATGTTTCAAGTTCCTACCCATTTTGTAAACAAACCTTGGTTTTTGACCAAGGGTAGTCATTATATCGTTGTCAGTATAAAACAGATCCCAATTCTTATTCATAATATTTTTCACTGCATTAGAGTGAGGACCATATTCAATAATACATGCTCTGTTAAACTTGTTGGTGTCTACAGTATCCAGTTCATTAGTGTTGGTAACAGCAACAGTCACATCATTGCTGTTTGTACCTAATAGAGGTGTATATTTCTTACCCCACTGACTAATGACATATTTACTAGTGTCCATCAACATTTTTTCATCATATCCTCTTTCTCTAAATAAATTAGTGATGAACGTGACTTCCTCTATCATATCTGCATAATCAGATGTCATTCTAAGTGCACGAACAAGCTGTCCTTTGAATATATTGTTTTTAAGTTTATCAGGGTGGTTACTACTATATTCTACATATGAATTTGTAAAGGTGCTCTTTCTATGTATCCTGGATTTGAATCTCTCCCCATCATATGATATCATAGTGTCTAAATAAGCTACTCCTGTTTGATTACATTCAAAGGTGAATTTCAAAAATGTAGAACTATTATTCAGGTATGTGACAAAATCAGCCAAAGAGTTGTAGTCACCATTCCATAAAATATAGATATCATCTAGATAACGGGAGTAGTAAACTATATTGTCAGAATACTTACTGTCAAATATATGAGTCTCCTCCCAATCTAATAACACCAAATTGGCGTATATGGGGGCACAAGCTGCCCCCATAGCTACACCTTGTGTTTGCCTGAACAATTCACCCTCGAAAAATATGTAGTTGTAATCGATTTTTTAAGTCATGATTTTTTAAATATTAATTTAGTGTGTTGATACATGATGATGCATTTACTATAAGAAAATTCTATTGATTTTATTGCATTTACTAGTATGTTTAAATAGTGTATCATTTTAAGAATGCTATGGCTTTAAGAAGATTTTGGCGCCAATTTACATGTATTTAAAAAGTTTTTTTGGAGATTGCACTTTGTTCTGATGAAGCTCATGTGATACGAGTGAAAGCGCTTAACCCTGTTGGTTAATAAAATAACTTGTGGATTTTAATAGCAGGCTGGAATTGTTCCTTGGCTGTACAGTGTGTAGTTTGCGAGTGGTTACTTGCGTTTGGTTCTATCTTGGTATTCACCAAATGTAATGAGTGCAACAGTGAATTCACTCGAACATCTACATTTATGGTAAGTGTACAGAACTGTACTTTCCTCGCATTGCGAAATGGCATTCGTCGGTCAGCAGTCTGTGGATATTCCCAAAAAACGAAAAGATAAAGGGACACACCACACAAACATAAGCCTTCAGACGACCCGTCCCAGAAGCAAGTCGTCAGTTCTCAGGAATTCGGTGAGGTGCATTCACAGCTCCTGATGTTCGACTCCTTTCCTTCGCAGGCCTCTACCAAGACCTTTTTGGAGTCCGGTATGCTGCCAGGGAATGCTTCATCATCTGATCCCTCAGTTGTCTCTGCTTTGGCTCTGGAGCCGCTACACAGGCACTGGCTTCCAAGAAGGTTCTCCGCACAACCGATTCAAGGCCTCTGACTACTGCATCCCAGCGACAAATGGATTTACCAAGGTCTAAAAGCAAGACCACCCCAAAGAAAACAGTCCCTAGTCGCCATCTTACTACTCCACCACCACCTCAGATACAATTACTGAAAATGGCAGACAATCTCATCACTTTCCTCAGGAGTAGCCATACCACTCCTTCTAAAAGAAAGAGGGATACTTCCCCTGAAGTTCACACAGAGCAATGGATTTGCCAGGTTCTAAAAGCAAGACCACCCCAAAGAAAATGGTCATTAGTCGCCATCTTACTCCACCACCACCAGCTCAGACGCAGTTACTGAAAATGGCAGAGGACCTCATCACTTTCCTCAGGAGTAGCCATACCACTCCTTCTAAAATAAAGAGGGATACTTCCCCTGAAGTTCACACAGAGCTGGATTCTGAACTTTCAGACTACCTTGATGAGGAACAACAAACTCTCACCTCCTTTCAGTGCAGAGGAATCTATTCCTTCTGCCTCCTTCGCCCGAGGATATTTCATTTGGGGAAACCCTGCACACTCTGAGAGCATTTCCACTGGGAAGCGCAATATTATCTTTAGTCTAAGAAAAGACTTAAGAGAGTTTCTAGATCTTCCTCAGCACAGACCCTTGTCCATACCTCCTATTCTGGATGTGGTGGATGATGTTTTCAATGTATCTAGCCTCACCCCTGATGCCCTACCCCCTGCTCCTAAGAAACCTGACCGGTACTACAGGATGCCTGATTCACATAAGTACTTGTTTAAAAACCCTGCAGCAGACCCAGAGGTCATCACACAAGGGCCCAAAGGGGCCAAGGGTAACTCATCTAAAAACCTAATCCTCTCTGACAAGGACTCGAGCTCTGAACAGATGGGGTAAGAAAGTCTACACCTCCACAGCCTTAGCTATTAGAGCTCTTAACTGACAGTTCCATATGCTAAAATATCAACAGCACACCATGGAACTTATGAAACAAAAAATGTCATCTTTACCTGACACTGATACTTCCAAAGAGTTAGCAGATGATCTGCACTCTGCCTCTCAAGTAGCTAAACACTCGGGTCCCTATTAAATTGCCGAACATTTCAAAGTTCGAATGCCATATGGTCAACACCATATGATCGAATTTTGAAAAGTTTGAAGGTGAAAGGCAACGGCTCTGTAAGTGCAAAATGAGAAACTTTCCCTTTTCTGCACTGAAGTGCAGTCTCGGAGTTGGTATATTTAAGTAGAGGGGTGTGGGATGGATGGGAGCTTGCCCCCTGCTCAGAGCGTTAAGGAAAGGTTTTTTTTTTTTTTTTTTTTTTTTTTACTTTGTTATATATTGTCGAACATATGAGGTTCGAAATTTTAAAGGTTCAAATATATAATAGAGACCTAAACAGTCTCTGTGGATTCGATGGCCTAGAAGCCTCACATAGGGCTGCTGTGGCAGGTTCAGTCATTAGGAGGCACTCATGGATAAAAGAACAGCCACTGCCTGATCATGTAAAATCAAAACTGCTTGATACCCCCCTGGATAAAGACTGCTTGTTTGGATCAAAAGCAGAGGAGGTCATCAAAAAGGATAAAGCTAAATCTATGCAAACAGTAAAAGAATTCCTCCAAGTTCAACCTCCCAGATTCAGCAGAAACTTTCTCTCTAAGCACTGGTCTGTCCCAGCCCCCATAGACAGGTTCAAGGGAGGCCTTGCAGTGACAGACCAGTTAGACCACAAAACCAAGGCCAGCGAAGAACTAAGCAGTGGCCCTCCACCACTCCCATAGCAGGGAGTTCTAAGTCCACTCACTACTCTACGAAAGTGTAGTGACTCCCACTCCCCTTCCCATCAGAGGTTAGGCGGAAGGCTATCCCTTTACAAACAAAATTGGCTGTCTGTAACAAAGGACCAATGGGTATTAAAAATAATTTTTCAGAGCTACAAATTTACCTTCCAACAAGTCCCAACCTTAACAGGTTGCCAAACTCTACCTCCAAATCAGTGGGCAGGAGCATTAAAACAAGTGCACCTACTCCATGCTCAAGGGGCAGTGGAACCTGTGCCACAGGAGCAAGCAGGAAAAGGTTTTTACTCCAGACTGTTCCTAGTGCCAAGAAAAGAAGGCACTTGGTGACCCATCCTCGACCTGTCCACTCTAAACACCTTCCTAGAGTTCCCAAAATTCAAAATGCTAACTCTTCAAAAACTTTTACCAATGCTGGGCAGAAATGCATGTCTAGCCACCCTAGACCTAAAGGATGCCTACCTTCATTTACCCATAAGGGAGTCTTGCAGAAAATACCTATGCTTCAGAGCAGGTTCACAACACTTTCAGTTCTCTGTGCTAAGCTTTGGCTTATCTACGGCTCCCAGGGTCTTCACAAAATGCCTGGACCCAGTGGTTGCCTTCTGCAGACTGCAAAACATCCATATTTACCCTTATCTGGATGACTGCCTAATCCAGGCAGACAACAAAGAGAAGTTACTAGAGGACCTGCTCTTTGTACAAACAACCCTAACATCTCTAAGGTTCACTGTCAAAAGGGAAAACACAAACCTAAACCCCTCCAGGCAGATCACCTTCTTGGGTGCACTCCTGGACACCGCCTCCCAAACAGCCTTCCTCTCACCAGAAAAACAATGCTTTCTGCCAAATTACTTCTCCCAGTTACCTCTCAGAAAAATACTCACAGCAAGGAAAATTCTGCAAGCACTGGGTTGCATGTCATCCTACATTCTGATGATTCCCCTGGCCAAGCTGCACATGAGGAAACTCCAGTGGTACATAAAGAACCTTTGGTGCCAACACTCTTAATCTATGGAGACCACTCTTCCCCTCATTCCATGCATAAGGAACAAGTTTCTTTGGTGGGCAGAGGCATGCATTCAGAGCAAGGGCATTCCCTTCACCTACCTTCCTCAAGGCCAGACCATCACCACAGACGCCTCAGACCTAGCTTGGGGAACTCACTTAGACACCCGGTGCACCCAAGGCTCTTGGGACCTTAGGCACATTCACTGGCACATTAACCTAAAGGAAATGATGGCAGTTCACAAGGCTATCGCACCCTTCCAAGACCACCTAAAACCAGGAGTCATCTTCATAAAAAAACAACAATGACACAGTCGTGCTACATCAGCAAGCAGGGGGGTGGGCACTCCTGTCCTCTCTGGCAGACAGCCTCCTCCATGGACCGACACCTGATAGCCCAGTACATCTCAAGAGTAAACAGCACCCTAGCAGACCATCTAAGCAGAAACCACTTTGACCCCCATGAGTGGAAACTCCAAAAGGGGACATTCCTCCAAATCACCCAGGCTTGGGGGACACCAGAGGTGGACCTCTTTGCCTCACAACACTGCTGTCAACTGCACAAATTCTGCACCAGGAAGTTCCACCCCCTGGCTTGGAAAGTGGACGCTCTCTCATTCCAGTGGACCAGTCTCTTCATTTGTGTCCCCTCCCACCCTTCCTCCCAAGGGTACTGCTCAAAGTAAGGCAGGAAGGACCAGAAGCCATCCTTATAGCACCAGATTGGCCCAGGCAACATTGGTACCCCTTGCTGCTCAGCCTGCCCACGGAGTCTTACAGGCCCCTGCCTTTAACTGCAGACCTCCTGACACAATCCAGAGAGGAGATTCTGCATCCAAACCTGCACACACTCAAACTTTCTGCATGGCTTATCCCCCAGGGACTGGGGATAACCCACAGTTGAGCAAGCAGATCCTAGACCTTATTAAGGAAGCCAGAAGGCCCAGTACCAGGACATCTTCCTCAGAGAAATGGAAAAGATTCAACTCCTGGTGCCTATCAAAAGGTCACTGCAGCTCCCAGCTGTCCCTCCCACTTATTCTGGACTACCTAGCGGAGCTACTTAACAAGGGCCTCTCCTTTTCCTCCAGTAAAATCCACACCTCAGCCATTTCAGCACACTTTCATGCTGAACAGCTTAAATTCTCTCACCCTTTGATTAAGCAATTCCTTAGAGGTGTATCTAACATTAGGCCCCCTGGAAAGGCACCAACTCCAGCCTGGGATCTGAACTATGTGTTAGAAAAACTGACATTGTCCCCCTTCGAACTAACTGCATCAGCAGACCTAAAACACCTTTCCTGGAAGACTGCCTTCCTCTTGGCTATTACTTCAGCTAGGAGGGTGTCAGAACTTCAAGCATTCATGGCCACTGAACCTTTCATTATCTTCCATGCAGACAGGGTGTCTCTCAGGACTAATCCCTCATTCATGCCAAAGTTAGTATCAGATGTGACCCTAAACCAGGCTGTACATCATCCCACATTTTTTCCAAACCCGCAGAATAAAGCAGAGAGAATTCCGAACACACTGGATGTGCACAGACAGTTAAGATACTACCTGGACAGAACAAATTCCATTGGGAAGACGGATCAACTGTTGGTTGGCTTCGCCCCTGGGCTGGGAAAGAGGGGAAGCCTATTTCCAAAAAGACCATTTCAAAATGGATGTCTCACTAAATACAGTCCTGCTACACTTTTCATGGAAAAGCTTCTCCTAAATCTATCAGAACACGTTCAGCTAGGGCAGCCTCTACTTCCACTGCCTTCCTTAGAAGAGTACCCACAAGGCACATCCTGGAAGCTACGAATTGGACCTTGGTCCACACCTTCACCAAACACTGCCAGCCTACCTCTGTTTTCCAGGGCTCGGGCAGGCTTTGCCTCTGCAGTCCTGCAAGGCATGCTAGCTCAAGCCCTAGGAATTTCATACTTCCATCCTTCCCTTCCTCAGCTTTGGGAATTATCCCACAAGTGATGACTGCAACAGTGAAACACGAAGAACATAATACAGTTGTAGATGTTCGAGTGTATTCACTGTTGCAGTCCTATTTTCCCTCCCACCTTCCCCCTTATCTTCTCCTTTTTGGAGATTAACTGTCATTCTTGTGGCCGTGGGCCACCAGGGGCTTTTAAAACATTTCCTTCAAGGGGCTCGTACAGGTTAGGGCAGGAAAAACTGATGCAGTGGTTCTGGCTGCTCTCCTTTATACCACTGATGACCTGACGTCAGTCGACAGGGAACAGCAGCTGGCACAGGGAAAAATCTTTACTCTAGTATTCGGGCCGGCCGAGGGCTACCCACACAGGGATAACCCACAACTGATGACTGCAACAGTGAATACACTCGAACATCTACATTTATGGTAAGTGTACACAACTGTACTTTCTGATGTTCTACACAGAGTAATGTGGGTCAAAAGCGTTTGTATGTTCTTTGTACAGTACGCTAAACTTTTCAGTGGTTTTCTATTTGGATATACTGGAGTGTTTATGACAGTACATTTCAGCTGCTTTCTTCCTTGTCTGCACTTGGATTCCAAAGTAATTTTGTTACTTGGTCCTTTGGGACTAGACTTTGGTGGAGAGTAGAAACATACTTATTCTTAAGCGTCTGATTTTCCTACTTCTAGTACTAAGACTTCTCTTCCTTCATCCTGTTCACTAAGAGCAGGGGCTTCTTCCCCAGCACCCAAATAGCCAAATGTAAGGAAAATCAAAACAAGAGAGACCCTCAAGAAAACATTCTGTGGATACAGTACCACCCTTTGTACTGGCTCCAAAAGTGTTTAAACTCTCGAATCAAATGCCTCCCTTGGATCCATTAGTAGTAGATCCTGTGATGTCACCTCCTCAGTTCATTCCTGAACTGGTGTCTCTGAGGCTTTGATCTCCTGTCCTCCAGAATTAGTTCCATCATTCTGGACCCCCCTTCTTCAGTATCTTCAGAGTCAGCAGATCTTGAAGGAGTCTCTGTGAAGTAGATTTGGATAGAATGATGTGACGTTCTTAGAGACCCAGATCCAGTTGGAGGTACTGCTGGCTGACCATCGTTGGATCTGGTAGAGAGTTCTCCCCTTGACACTTATAGTTGTTCCTTCTCTTAACTCCCCAGATCAGACCCATTGGATCCAACTTTAACCCAGGGAAGATCTTTCTCTAAGCCAAGGCTCTATGTGTCATCAACTCTGGCCAATTCTGTGTCAATGTCAGTCCAACTCCCAGAGCCATAATGTTGGTGTCAACTCCAAGAGGTTAGATATGGATGCAAGGTCTTCAGATCTGTTCCTTCCTCTAGGAACCTTGGTACCTGATAGTTCCACTCTGGCAACCGCCTTGGATCCAAGCTGAATGGCTTTCATGGTTGAGCTTCTCCCTAGGGTTATGTATCCAAAGCAGAAGCTTCCAGAATCAATGCAGGCTCAGCTTTTGAGGCATTTGAGAGGGTGCTGTCCATGCCAAAAGTAAGATCCTCCCCTTCTCAGTTGGATCCAACCATCCCCCATAGGATCTTCCAGGATTCATGGCCTGATCATCTGGTTCCTTTGAGGCAGACAGTTACTGAGAGCCTTGAACCCGTTCTCCCACATGAGACTATTTATGTTTCTGGGTCCTCTCCTAAACAAACCACAGTTGAGGCACCAAGGAAACAAGTGTAAAAGGAGTCACTTGGAGTCTGCAGAAGAGTTACCGACCACCGATACTGCTTTTGATGGACAGTGTTTCCCCAGACTCCCCTTGAGGCCATCTCGTTCACAGAGATCATGGAACTGTTTGAACAGAAAGGGGGTTGGTCTTCCCAAGCACCTTCTTCAGAGGAATTAGTCTTCCTCAAGGCTTTTGGTTCTGGCCCATCTATATCTTGGGTGGTGCTGTTTGCGAATGATATAGTAGACCTTATCTCATCCCGGACATGGAAGTAGCCTGATACAGTCGAACCTGTCCCCAAGAAACCAGACATATTTTTGTTGGTCCCTAAAGGCAGTCCTCATTGGAGCATAGGGGCAGCAGTGGATTCCATAGTGGTGGCAGCAGCCACCAAAAAGTAGCTTGCAGAGGAGGTCAGAGCTTACAGAGGAGACCTGCTTTGACCATTGCCTAGTAGGGAATCTTGAGCCTTGGGCAGGTTTGGGAAACATGCTTTTGCCTCAGTTAACTTTTTGTTGAGGGTGCTCTATTTGGCACGTTTTACACATGTTCAGAGAGATTTTGTTAAGAAAACTTCCACGTCTCTCCCAGACACCTTATTTTTAGATCAGAAGAAGACCCTTGATTCTCAGATAGCTACCCTCCTATCCCTTTCCAGTGTTTCTATGGGCCTTGTATTTAATGTCCCAGAAAGAGCATCTAGAGCAGCCGGCAGAGGTATTTCCATCAGGAGGCGCGCCTGAATGTGGCTTTGTGATTTCACTGAGCACTTCAAAACATCCTTCATTATTGCCCCTATGATGGATCAACCCTGTTTGGTCCGAAAGTTAAAGAAACTATTTCCAGGGAGGAATAGGATGGCAAATCCCTATCTGCGGTACGGATCAAATTCTCAACTCCCCAACAGACCTTCACCAGGAATTAGAAAGCAGGGAACAGAATATGGTTTAGAAAATCTCAGGGATTTTCTTAGGATTCTTATGGAGACAGAACTCCCTGTGGCAGAGGGGAAAACTCAAACAGATGCTGTCCAGGAAGCAGAGGCAGTCCTCAGGATCAGGGCTTCAGACGTCCACTTTCAGAGATGCCCTTTCAGCGTTCCTGAAAGGTTGCTTGGCTGTCCTACTCTAGAAGCAGTCGTAGGGGTACTTATCTCTATATCCCACCATCTGGACGTCCATCACCCAAAACAAGTGGATAGTGAAAATAATAACCAAAGGCTATTTCATTCCTTTCCACTCTCCTCCTCCCACCTCAGAAGAAAACTCTCAATTCCACTCTCACATAGGCAGTTTGCAGCTTCAGAAATACAGAAGCTTAAACAAAATCGAGTCATCCAAGAGGTCCCACCAGACCAGAAAGGTTCTAGAACTTACTGAAGATGGGGATCTAAGATGACTGAACAGAACAGATTTGTAGTTCAAACCAAGTTCTAGATGGTCATGGTTCAGTTAATTCTTCCTCTGTTGAAGAACAATGAATGGATGTGCTTGATAGATCTCCAAGATGTGTACGACCACATCAAAATGAACAGGAGCTCCAGGAAGTGTCTTTGCTTCTTGCTGGGAGCCAGTCACTACCAGTTCAGAGCTCTTCCTTTTGGTCTCACCACAGCTCCCTAAGTGTTTACCAAGTGTATGACAGTAGTGGCAGCTAACCTACTGTCTGCAGGTATTGCAGATGTTTCCTTATCTGGATGACTGTCTGATAACCGCCCCATCAAAGGATCTATCCCTACTTGCCAGGGATTGCCTGCTCTGCTCGTGTATCGATGATGGAATCGCTGTGAATCCGCAGAAGTCCCAACTTCAGCTGACTGAGTCCTTGGTATTTCTCTGAGCCCATCTCAACACAGCAACAGTCACTGTGAAACTTCCTCAGTCATGCATCCTGTCTCTACATTCAACAACTTCTATCATAAAAGAAACCACAGACCAAGTTGATTCTCTGCCTTATAGGTTCTTTGGCTGCCTCCATTACTTTAGTCCCTCTAGCCAGGTTTTACATGAGAGTAATTTGATGGACACTTTCAGTACAGTGGTCCATCAAGCATTAACCAATGAATCATCTGATTAGTCTCACAAACATTTACAGACAACACATTCACTAGTGCTTGACTACTCCCCTACTTCAACTGGATGAGAAACAGAAAATACACCCCTGGGATTCCACCTACAGTGGATATAAAATGTTTACACACCCCTGTTAAAATGGCGGGTTTTTGTGACATAAAATAATGAGACCACAATAAATTATTTCAGAATTTTTCCCACCTTTAATGTGACGTATAACCTGTAGAATTCAATTGAAAAACACATCTGTTGGGGGGAAAAATATAAAAAAAAAAACGTACAGTAAGATGGCTGCATAAGTGTGCACAGCCTTAAACTAATACTTTGTTGAAGCACCTTTTGATTTCATTACAGCATTCAGTCTTCTTGGTTAGGAGTCTTATCAGCATGGCACATCTTGACTTGGCGGTATTTGCCCACTCTTCCTTGCAAAAGCTCTCCAAATCTGTCAGATTGCGGTCAGATTGCGAGGGCATCTCTTGTGCACAGCCCTCTTCAGGTCAACCCGCAGATTTTCTATTGGATTTAGGTCTGGGCCATTCCAAAACTTTAATTTTCTCCTGTTGAAGCCATTCTTTTGTTGATTTGGATGTATGCTTGGGGTCATTGTCATGTTGAAAGGTGAAATTCCTCTTCATCTTTCTAGCAGACACCTGAAGGTTTTGGGCCAAAAGTGACTGGTATTTGGAACTATTCATAATTCCATCCACCTTGACTAAAGCCCCAGTTCCAGTTGAAGAAAAGCAATCCCAAAACATGATACTGCCACCAGCATGCTTCACCATGGGGATGGTGTTGTTTTGGCACCAAACGTACCTTTTGGAGTTGTGGCCAACAAGTTCAACCTTGGTCTCATCAGACCATAGTTCATCTTGCCACATGCTTTTGGGAGATGATGTATTGTTTTGCAAATTTTAGCTGGTCCTGGATGTTTTTCTGTATAAGAAAAGGCTTCCATCTTGCAACCCCACCCCATAGCCCAGACATATGGAGAATATGGGAGATTGTTGTCGCATGTAGTACACAACCAGTACTTGCCAGAAATTCCTGCAGCTCCTTCGATGTAGCTGTAGGTCTCATGGCAGCCTTCCTGACCAGTTTTCATTTCGTCTTTTCATCAATTTTGGAGGGATATCCAGTTCTTTGCAGCATCACTGTTGTCCCATATTTTCTCCACTTTTTGAGGACGGTCTTCACTGTGTTCCATGGTATATCCAATGCTGTGGAATTTTTTTTGTACCCTTCTGACTGCTACCTTTCAGCAATGAGATCCCTTTGATGCTTTGTAAGCTGTCTGTAAACCATGGCTTTTGCTGTAGCAGGCAACTGAGTAAATGTCAAGAAAATCCTACTAGGACAGCTGAACTTTATTTGGGGTTAATCAGAGTCTTTCTAATTGATGGCAGGTGTGTACCCAAGAAGACTGAATGTTGTATTTAAATCAAAAGGTGCTTCAACAAAGTATTAATTTAAGGGTGTGCACACTTATGCAACCAGCTTATTCTACATTTTTTATTTTTTATATTTTCCCCTTAACAGATTTGTTTGATTTCAGTTGAATTGTACAGGTTATAGGTCATAATAAAGGTGGGAAAAGTTTTGAAATTATTTATTGTGATCTCATTTTTTTATATCACAAAAACCTGGCATTTTAACTGGGGTGTGTGAACTTTTTATATCCACTGTATGTCCCTGCTGGACAGTGGCATAGGGTGCTGACATGTTGGAACATGGGCTAAATATTTGGCTAGGCTTGTAAGGGCCTCGGGGCCAATAGCCTAGTAACTTCCTATAATCCTAAGGGTGAACAGTCCTTTTATTCTTCCTACTCTGCATGCCACAATGACTATGGATGCCTCCCTTTTAGAGGGAGTGTGTCATTATTTAGGATGGTAGTCCAAGGCACATAGTTGTCTTCTAGAGGCCAGTCTACACATCAGTATCTTGGAGATGAGAGCTGGCCTCTCTGTGCTGCAGGCATTTCAAGATATTCTTCCCTTGGATGTGATCTCTATTCATATAGACACTATGGCTGTCATTTGGAGTATCAAGCAGGGAGGAAAAAAAATCTTACCCATTGTGTTGAGAAGCCATGGGAGTGTGACAGTGGGTGATAACTTCATGTCACTTTCTGGTAGCAGTGCATATCCCAGGGGTAAACCAACATATTCTGGTGGACAGATTGAGCAGATTCACTCTAGTGCCACACTAGTGGTCCCTTAGTCTTCTTGTAGCAGATCAAATTTTTAGCCATTGGGAGTGTCCTTGTCACAATTTATTTGCCTCTCCCTTGAACACCACATCCAGCAAGTTCTTTGCTCTGATCTCCCACGTGGGGGAGTCACCCAGGGATGCTGTGACTCACTCTTGGCCCCTGGGATTCATTTATGACTTTTCCTCTCACCCCACAGTTTCTGCTGAAAGCAGTGGCACTGAAGGTTTCTGTCATCCTCATAGCTCCTCATTGGCCTAGACAGGTGTGGATGTTCTTCGTGTTTCACTGTTGCAGTCATTACATTTGGGTAATCTGCTGGCAGGTTGCCCTCAGTCGGCCTGAATAACAAAGTCTTGGGTCCTGCGTCGGTTGCTGTCTCTTCTTCCATGACGTCAGGTCATCATGGGTATAAAACATGCAGCCAACGCCATTTTAATCCGTCTTTCTTGCCGCACGGTGCCCGAAGCAGAAGCAGTTTGCAAGTGCCGGTTGGCTGACTCCTGAAATTTTCATTTTCGAGTTTCAGAACCAAAGTCTTCAACCTAAAGCTAAGTACCCCGTTAGGGAAACTTTTTCTTGCTCCTTACTAATGTCAGTAAAAGTTAATAATTGTATTACTTGTGGTAAGCAAATACCTCATAAGGATTTTCATTTGTACTGTATTTCTTGCCTAGGCCCTGACCACAATGTGCCTTGCTATCGGTTTTGTGCTAAATTTAACCAACACATTATTAAGCGTCTGTATATTTTTGCTTCTAAATATTTTGGCTCAAGATTCAACTATCCAGAAATGTCGTCGGTTAGCAATCTGACTACCGGAATTCACAAAAAATGCAAAGAAAAAGACAGCGATAGACTGTCGAGATCCAAAACCGACAACGAAGCTTCTCCTAAGCCAGTCGCCGGTTTGCCTCTACTCGGTGAGGCGCTTTCGCAGCCCCTGATGCCCGCTACTTTTGATTCGCAGGCCTCTACCGAGACCCATTCGGAGTCCGGTATGCTGCGAGACTCTTCAAGTATTGAACCCACGGATGTCTATCCCTTAGATGGGTCCGGATCTGCTGAGCAGGCACCGGCTTCTGAGGGTGTTTTTAGGCCTAAAGATTTGTATATTAAACCAATGCCATCATCAAAAACAAGGCCAAAACCAACTTATTTGTCTAAAAAACCAATGCATGAGCCACATGTTCAAGCCCCTATGCCTAAAAAAACAAATGATCAAAATGGCTGAGGATTTAATTACCTTGATCAGGGGTTCCCAACCTCCTCCTGCTAAGAGGCCTAGGCAAGGCACTGTTTGTGACTCTTCAGATCAGGTTTCCATTTCTTCTGATTCCTCTTCTGATCAGGAATTTTCTGTTCCCCCTTATAAGGACTCTGATGCAGAAGAATCCATCTCTTCTACTTCTCCTCTTGAGGATTTTTCTTTTGGAGAAACTTTGCATACCTTAAGGGAACATTTTCATTGGGAGATTCAGGATTTTTCAGAATCCAAAAAGAGGCTTAGGGATTTCCTTTTTCCTCAGCATAGGCCTTTGGCTATACCTCCTGTTTTAGGCATTGTTGTTGATGTTTTCTCAGAATCCAGCATGGCTCCTGATTCCCTGCCTCCGGCTCCTAGTAAGCCAGACAGATATTACAGAGTTCCTGACTTCCACAGGTTTTTTTTCAAAAACCCTACTGCTGATCCTGAAACAATTTCTCAAGGTCCCAAGGGTGTTAAGGCTTTTACTGCTAAAAATCCTACCCCTTATGATAGAGACTCCAGGGCACTGGATAGATGGGGTAAGAAGGTTTTACACGTCTGCAACCCTGGCAATCAGGGCTTTAAACTGTCAATTTCATATGCTTAAATATCAGCAGCATGTCATGGGCTTACTTAAACAGAAAATGATGTTGATTTCTGACTGTGTGGAAAATAGAGTTACAGGATTTATTGCATTCAGCTGAACAAGTTGGAAAGCATACTTTGCAATGTGGTTTTGATTCCTTGGAGGCCTCTTGCAGGGCCGACGTAACTGGATCTGTGATAAGAAGGCATGCTTGGCTCAAGGAGCAAAATCTGCCTGATCATGTTAAAGCTAAATTGTTGGATGCTCCTTTACAACAGGACAGTCTATTTGGTAATAAGACAGAAGAAGTTTTGAAAAAGATGGAAGACTAAGCTAAATCTATGCAAGCTGTAAAATATTTCCTACAAGTGCAGCCACGCAGGTTCAGTAGGCACTGGCCTACTAAGGATTGGTCCTTTCCAATACCCAAAAGAGCCGCTCAGGTCAAACCCAGACACTCCAAAGGCTCCAGGTTTCAGTCACAAGGAACCTACAGAACAAAACAATGGGGCGCCTCCACCTCCAAATCTGGAAGTAGCAAGGTACCCCCCCTACTGTAAACAGTCTCATTGAATTTCCTCTGCCATTTCCAAGCACTTATCTTTTGGCAGCCCCTTTTGAGGGAAAACTAGCAGTTCATGCTCAAAATTGGCATCTAATTACCCAGGACAAGTGGGTCTTAAATATAGTATCCCAGGGATACAGATTTCATTTCCACACGTTGCCAATTCCAAACGGATGGCCAGATCTGCCCCCAAATCAGTGGGCAGAGGCCCATAAACAAGTCATGCCCCTCATGGATATGGGGGCTATTCAATCAGTACCAGAAAAGGAAAAAGGACAAGGTTTTTATTCAAGACTTTTCCTGGTACCCAGAAAAGACAAATCATAGCGTCCAATTCTCGGCAATGCAATGGGCTAAAAACCAATCCAGGGATACCCTATTAGAATATAAACATCAGCCCAGGAAGGATAACAAGGACACCTTGAGGTTGGTCACCACATTTGGCAGAAATACAGCACATCTTGCCGACATCATTGATAAACATTGGAACATTTTGAAGACCAATGTACAATTGGGTGACATCTTGGGGGACAAATGCCTATTTTCTTATAGGTGGGGTAAAACTTTGGGTTCCCATTTTTCTCACTACAAAAAAAGTCATGCATCATGATGCAACTTATCACCAAACCATACTAACAGGGTTAAATTGGTTGGCTCTTACCCTTGCGGACATTGGACCTTTTGTAAACATGTTTTCAAGACTAAAACCTTTACCAGCAAAAATACTGGACAGATGTTCATCGTGTTTCACTGTTGCAGTCATTACACTTGGGTTATCCTGCTGGCAGGCTACCCGTAGTCGGCCTGAATTCCAAAGTCCTGGTCCGGCGTCGGTTGCTGTCACCTCTTCCCTGACACCAGTGCGCCAGGGGTATAAAAGATGCAGCCGACGCCATTTTCTTCAGTCTTTCTTGCCGCGCAGTGCCCGAAGCAAAAGCAGTTTGCAAGTGCCGGTCGGCCGACTCCTGAGATTTTCGCAATTGAGTTTCAGATCCGAAGTCTTCAATAAAGCTAAGTTAACAATTGTATTTCTAGTGGGAAGCAAATACCTCATAAGGATTTTCATTCTTACTGTATTCCTTGCTTAGGCCCTGACCACGACATTGCTAGTTGTCGGTTTTGTGCTAGATTCAACCAACGCACTATTAAGCGTCGATTCGATTTTGCTTTACATTACTTTGGCCAAAGGTTTAACTATATAATGCCGTCGGAACAACCAACAACCGGAGTTCATAAAAAGCGCAAGGACAAAGAAAAGGACATGCATCCGAGGTCCAAAACCGATAACAAAGCCTCTTCTAGGCCAGTCGCCGGTTCGCCGGTGCTCAGTGAGACGCTTTCGCAGCCCCTGACTCCCGCTACCTCAGAGCCACAGGCCGCCTCCGACTCCCACGTGGAGACAACTAGGCCTCTGGAAACTCAAGGTATTGGGCCTACGGAAATTATTCCCTCAGATGGGTCCGGAGCCGCTGAGCAGGCATCGGCTTCTGAGGGTGTTTTCAGACCTTCACAGCTTACTATCAAGACCACTTCAGCAGCCAAGGCAAAGTCCAAAACACCTTTAAAGACAAAGAAACAAGTACAGCATTCACCTGGACAGTCATCCATGCCAAAGAAACAAATGCTTAAAATGGCCTAGGACCTAATTACTCTGATCAGGGGTTCCCATCCCCCTCCTGATAAAAGGCCTAGGCAAGATTCTGACTATGATTCCTCTGACCAGGTTTCTATTTCCTCTGATTCCTCTTCAGAACAGAGATATTCTCTTCCTCCCTATGAGGACTCTGACGAATCTATTCATTCAGCCTCTCCTCCTGAGGACTACTCTTTTGGGGAAACACTGCACACCATGAGGGAGCATTTCCATTGGGAGAGCCAGGATTATTCAGAATCCAAGAAAAGGCTCAGAGACTTTCTTTTACTGCCTCAGCACAGGCCCCTTGCTATTCCCCCTGTACTAGATATTGTTAATGATGTATTTTCTGAATCCAGTTTGTCTCCTGATTTTTTACCCCCTTAAGCCAGATAGGTACTACAGGATCCCAGATTCTCATACATTTCTTTGTAAAAACCCTGCTGCTGTCCCAGAAACATTTTCTTAGGGTCCTAAAGGGGTCAAGGCTTTCACTGCAAAAAACCCTGTTCCCTCTGATAGGGATTCTAGAGCACTGGACAGATGGGGAAAAAAGTTTACACCTCTGCTACTTTAGCTGTAAGGGCTTTAAACTGCCAGTTTCACATACTAAAATATCAACAATACCTAATATCATTGCTAAAACAGAAAATGCTTATAAGCTCAGAATGTTCTGAAAATAAGGAAATGCAGGATTTATTGCATGCAGCCGAACAAGTGGGGAAATTTACTTTGCAATGTGGTTTTGATTCATTAGAGGCTTCTTGCAGAGTCGCACTTACAGGTTCTGTCATTCGAAGGCATGCTTGGTTAAAAGAACAAAGTTTAGCTGATCATGTTAAAGAAAAATTGTTGGATGCTCCATTACAACATGAGACTTTGTTTGGTGTTAAGGCAGAAGAGGTGTTAAAGAAAATGGAGGATAAAGCAAAATCAATGCAGACAGTAAAGAATTTCTTACAGGTTCAGCCACCCAGATTTAGCAGGAACTGGCCTTCTAAAAATTGGTCCTTTCCAGTGTCAGACAGGCCACAAAGAGGCAGATACAGATGCCCAAGAGGCAGATCTCAGCCCCAAGGCTCATACAGACCTAAACATTGGGGTGCCTCAGCCCCCAAAGGCGGAGAAGACAAATCACAACCTTATAGGAAACTGTCCCAATGACTTTCCTCTACCAATGCCAAGCACTTACTTTTTGGCAGCACCCTTAGGGGGAAAGCTAGCACTTTTCTCACAAAATTGGCACATGATCACCCAGGACAAATAGGTACTGAATATTGTTTCCCAGGGTTACAGGTTCCACTTTCACACCCTACCAAGGCCAAAAGGTATGCCAGACCTGCCACACAGTCAATGGGCAGAGGCACAAAAACAAATTTCTGCTCTCATGTACATGATGGCTATCCAAAAAGTACCACAGCAAGAGCAGGGACAAGGATTTTACTCAAGACTTTTCTTAGTACCCAGAAAGGACAAAGCTTGGCGACCAATACTGGACCTGTCTACTCTACCTTCCTGGACGTTCCAAAATTCAAAATGTTGACACTGCAGCAACTTCTACCCATGCTGGGCAAAAAGGCTTTGCTAGTTACCTTGGACCTCAAAGAGGCATACCTGCATGTCCCAATCAGACAATCTTGCAGAAGATACCTCAGATTCATAGCTGGCTCAATGCATTACCAATTCTCTGCACTGCCCTTTGGCTTATCTACTGCGCCCAGGGTCTTCACAAAATGCCTGGCACCAGTAATTGCATTTTGCAGACAAAAAGGAATTCAAATATATCCCTACTTGGACGACTGCCTTATTCAAGCAGACAGCAAGGACATTCTGCTAAAGCATCTGGCATTTGGAAAAAGATTACTCATTTGCCTAGGGTACACGGTAAACGAAAAGAAATCAAAACTAGTGCCCTCTCAAGAGATAATATTCCTGGGTGCAAGCTTAAATACAACTGCCCAGATGGCTTATCTCACGCCAGACAAACAAAGGCAACTGACTCATTACTTTCAAATGATGGCAACAAAGACCCAGCTACCTGCAAGAAATATTCTGTAGGCTTTGGGCTTCATGGCATCCTGCATCCTGCTAATTCCATATGCAAGACTGCAAGGTATATTTTGGCAGCTCCAGGACAAACTGGATTTACTGCTCCTCCTCCTGTCAGCCAACAGGTACTGCAGCAACAAGGGTATTTGCAACAGCCTGTCCAGCAGGTAATGTACTGTATTTTATTACATGAGATAGAGATTCCAAAAAAATTATAAAATTGAATAAAAAAAATATCCCACATGCCTGAGTCCCCTCTATTCATAGAGTTAAATTATGATTTAATTATTTTATTCACAGATTACTAGGCTAACTATCCTATGTCATCAAAGTCTGTGGAACCAGGATAGAAGTACCACCTCTTGGAGACTAGAAGTGTCAGGAAGGATATTGATGAAGTCTGGTACTTTAACTGACAAAAGCGATTATTTTTGAAGTTGCCTTGAATTATTAAAAGTCCATTTACTGTTTGACAGTGGCTTGACAGCGATTTTTAGTTTAGTTTTGTGACTGTAGTACGTTGAAAAATATTTTGTAGGATACAAGTTGTGTGGATGCAAGAGAAGCTAAACAAAATATTTGCATATTTTACATTTTGGTTATACTCCAAGTTCCAGTGACATTGAAATTTGCATATGATGTCAGTTAATTGTAAAATTGTATCAGATGTTATCTCTCAAAAAAAATAATAGTGACAGACTACCACATTTGCTTCCAAGTATCATTTTCTTTGCATTAGTTTCAACAATCTTGAATGAAGCATTATGAGCCCATTAAACTAATGCTGGTGTGAAATAAACTATGTGAAAATTATTTGAATGTGTAGTTAATTTTCCTTGTGTTTTGATGCTTGGTCTGCAGCAGTTCAGAAGCTTTTGAGTTATTTTTTTTGTTTATCCATTTTAAGAAGTGTTGTTCAGCATTAGAAGGGCTGGACTTTGTTTCTCCCTAAGCGAAAGTAACAAAAAAGTACTTCATAGATTTTGAACTTGACTTCAAAATAATTTTATTTTGTGAGCATATGGTGTAAGAAAAACTTTTTTAAAAGCTGTTGGTGAAAAGCAGTTATCTTAAACTAGACTGGATCACTTGTTGACAATGTTGTTTTGAAACAAGTCAAATACACGAGTAAGATTTTTTTTTTACTTAAGGAAACCATATATATGGATATTGGGAATAGATTCTGAAAAAATAGAACATATCCAAAAGGGTGCATACAATGGTAACTAAAAAGTGTTTGGATTCAACATTGCCACAGCCTGAAAACAATAATTATTCTCATTCCCTGCCTGCACCAAGAGTTTTGATGGTGGGCACTGGCCTGTCACCACAACAAGGGACAGCCTTTCACTTTACCCACAGCCAGGCAGACACTAACAGATGCATCGGATTATGCCTGGGGAGCACACATGGCAGGAAAATGTATACAGGGCAAGTGGCCCACAGACCAAATGCATCTTCATATCAATCAAAAAGAGATGCTAGCTGTCCAGAATGCCCTAATAGCCTTCAAAGATCTACTACACCCAGGACAGCTGTTACTAAAGGCGGACAATACTACAGTCATGTTGTACATAAACAAGCAAGGGGGTACACATTCCTACCCTCTCTGCAGGCAAGCCATGACTTTGTGGAACACAGCACTGGCCTATCAAGTACATCTGCAGGCACAATTCCTGCCAAGAAAGAAAAATACTCTGGCAGACGAACTAAGCAGAAACCTCATGGACCCTCACGAGTGGAAACTAGATCCACAAGTCTTCAGCATGATAACAAAGAAATGGGGATGCCCAGACATAGATCTGTTTGCCTCCCCTCACAACTGCCAACTACAGAGATTCTGCACAAGGACTTATCACTCACAAGCATGGAAGGTGGATGCTCTGTCATTCAGCTGGAAAAGCCTAACAGTTTATGCCTATCCACCACTAACTCTACTCCCCAAGGTACTCCTAAAAGTCAGACAAGAGAAGCCAAAAATGATTCTGATTGCCCCAGACTGGCCACGCCAGCACTGGTGCCCAATCCTAAAGAGCTTGTCTCAAGGGCCAACCTGGATTTTACCTCAAATTCCTCATCTGCTGACCCAACAAAACAGATCCTGCACAGCCAATTCAGAACCTTAAATCTGGCTGCATGGCGAATAATATAGCCACTCAGAACACACCTCTCTCTAAAGCAGTTATGGATGTCATTTTGCAAGCCAGGAGGCCCAGCACCAGGAAATCTTATGCAGAAAAATGGAAGAGATTCTGTGCTTGGAACCAGTCACAAGGACTTGAACCGCTTGTTCCTAGTATTCCTCAGGTATTACAATACCTAACTGAGATGCTGGACAAAGGCCTATCCTTCTCATCAATTAAGATCCATGCCTCTGCCATTTCAGCTGATTACAATACGGAACCTCCTATTTTCTCTCATCCACTACTAAGACAGTACCTCAGAGGGGCAAAAAACATAAGACCCCCAAGGAGAGCACCATTTCCAACATGGGACCTCAACTTTGTCTTGGAAAACCTCACACTGCCTCCTTTTGAGCCAGCCAATACAGCTGAGATAAAATTATTTTCATGGAAAACTGTTCTGCTCCTAGCAGTAACTTCAGCAAGAAGAGTCTCAGAGTTACAGGCATTAATGGCAGTGGAACCTTTTATCATTTTTCATCCGAACACTGTTTCTCTAAGGACAAACCCAACATTTATGCCAAAGGTAGTATCCAGTGTGGCTCTTAACCAAACCATTCATTTACCAACCTTTTATCCAAATCCCCATAATAAAGGGGAGAGACTTCTGCACTCCTTGGACATATACAGGCAGCTACGCCTCTACTTGGACAAAACAAAAGCTTTCAGAAAAACTGAGCAACGTTTTGTGGCCTACGCTGCAGGATCACAAGGAAAGGCTATTTCAAAGCAGACTATTTCAAAATGGATAGGACATTGCATTCGTTTCTGCTATGCACAGCATGGCAAATCAGTGCCTAAGAATATTAGGCCACATTCTACCAGGGCAGCAGCCACATCAGCAGCCTTTCTCAGAGGAGTACCAACCAAGGAAATTTTGGAGGCTGCAACTTGGAGTTCAGTGCACACTTTTACCAAGCACTATCACTTACCTCTTTACTCTAAATCCAGAGCAGGCTTTGCCACTGCGGTTCTGCAGGACCTCATAGCCACTCCTAATCCTATTTAGACCCAGCCGCCCAACCTCAGCTTTGGGATTCAACCCAAGTGTAATGACTGCAGCAGTGAAACACGATGAACATAGTACAGTTGTGTACCTACCATAAATGTAGATGTTCGAGTGTATTCACTGTTGCAGTCCAGGTTGCCCTCCCACCATCCCCCTTTCATTGCTGGGACTTATCTGTACTTCTCTATTCTATACAACCTATGTGTGGTGTATGTGCTTGTAGAGGAAGGTAATGTTTATGTTAGTGCATGCTTTTTTATTTGCAAATTTTTAGCCTACCCTTTTGGGGGCACCTGACATCTGGGGCAAGAAAAACTGATGAAAATGGCTTCAACTGCATCTTTTATACCCCTGCTGCACTGACGTCAGGGAAGAGGCAACAGCAACCGACGCCGGACCAGGACTTTGGAATTCAGGCCAACTGCGGGCAGCCTGCCAGCAGGATAACCCAAGTGTAATGACTGCAACAGTGAATACACTCAAGCATCTACATTTATGGTAGGTACACAGCTGTACAACATTAACTGCTTCGCCAATTGTGGAACAGACTGGGTCATATATTTGGCCACTTGCACTTGTCAAGCTTTCTATGTGGGCCAAACTTCTAGACAATTTAGATTTCGAATGTCAGAACATTTAGGGGATATTAGGAATGCCAGAGCCACTAATGCTCTTTATAGACATTCACTGATTCACCATACAGCGAAATTCTCTTTTACAGTCATTGACAAAATATCAGGCAATAGACCCTTTAAAACAGAGTGGCATACTATATTAAACATGAAGGAAAGGAAAAGGATTGTAAAATTGGGTGGTCTATTCCCACCTGGATTAAATGATAAATTGTAAAACTTTCCCTTCCTATCATGAGTTGGATACCACTAGGTAGGACTTAATACATTGTGCATAAGAGCATAACAATTCTTAAACAGTGAATTATAAATAGCATATTAATATATTAAAGATAAGTACCAGGTGGAATAAAAGTTTTATTCCACATAGACTTTTTATGTGGTTGAATATTGATTTCATGTGCCTAGGCTTTGGTATCAGAATAACTTTGTTTTGTTTTGAACAGGAAATTATGTCATGGACACTTAATTAGGTTAAGTATTTATTGCAGGGTTTGAACTGCTATTTGAGATGTACCACTGATGAAAGCTTTATGCTGAAAGTGGTCTGGTTCTAATAAACATTCATGCGTCATGCTTCCAGGGTGCTGGCGTTTTTGTTCATGAATCTTGCAGAAGATACCTCAGCTTGAAAGCAGGCTATTTGCATTACCAGTTCGCTGCACTGCCCTTTGGCTTATCTACTGCGCCCAGGGTCTTCACAAAGTCCCTGGCACCAGTGATTGCATTTTGCAGACAAAGAAACATTCAAATTTATCCTTATCTGGACAATTGTCTAATTCAGTCAGAAAACAAGGACACTCTAATACATCATCTGGCGTTTGTAAAAAGGTTTCTAACATGCCTAGGGTGCACCATAAATGAAAAGAAATCACAACTGGTACCCTCTCAAATAATTACATTCCTGGGTGCAAGCTTGAATACAACTGCCCAGATGGCTTACCTCACGCCATACAAACAAATTTAATTGAAGACATACTTCAAACAAGTGGCCCCAAAAAACAGCTATCTGCAAGACCAATTCTGCAGGCTTTGGGATTCATGGCTTCCTGCATTCTACTAATTCCATATGCAAGACTGCATATGAGGAAACTTCATTGGTACCTAAAAAGCTTATGGAGTCAACATTGTCACAGCCTGGAAACAATGATTCCTCTCATCCATTGTCTGCGACAGGAGTTCCTATGGTGGGCAGAGGACTGTCACCAAAACAAGGGACTATCATTCATTCTACCCCCTGCCACCCAAACCCTGACTACAGATGCATCAAACTATGCTTGTCGGCCTGGTGGGGAGATGCATTCAGGGCGAATGGAGCCCAAATCAAATGTACCTACATACCAACTGGAAAGAAATGCTAGCTGTACAGGATGCTCTGACAGCCTTCAAGGACTTTCTTCATCCAGGACAACTACTGATAAAGACGGACAACACCACAGTAATGTGGTACATAAACAAGCAGGGGGGTACCCACTCCTACCCCTTTTGCAGACTAGCCATGGCCTTGTGGAACACGGCCTTGACTTACCAAATACATCTACAAGCTCAGTTCTTGCCAGGAAAGCAAAATACTCTGGCAGACAAACTAAGCAGGAACCATAGGAACCCACATGAATGGAAACTGGATCCACAAATCTTCAGCATGTAGACACGAAAATAGGGGAGCCCAGACATAGATCTTTTTGCCTCTGCCCAAAACTATCAGTTGGACAAATTCTGCGCAAAAATTCATCACAAAAAAGCTTGGAAAGTGGATGCTCTATCCTTCAGCTGGAAAAACCTATCGGTCTATGCCTTTCCCCCTCTGCCTCTGCTCTCCAAGGTTTTACTAAAAGTCAGACAGGAAAAAACGAAAATTATTATGATTGTTCCAGACTGGCCTTGCCAACACTGGTACCCGCTTCTACGCAATATGTCACACCTTCCTCCGTGGTACCTGCCTCAGACATCTCATCTATTGTCTCAGCAGAACTATCAAATTCTGCACACACAGCTCCAAACTCTGAATCTTGCAGCATGGCTAATCAACTAATTTCACCAGTCACATCTCTCAGTAAACCTGTGATGGATGTCATTTTTGAGGCTAGAAGGCCTAGTACTAGAATATCTTATGCTGATAAATGGAAAAGATTCTGTGCCTGGAACCAAGCACAAGGAATAAACAGAGCAATGCCCAGTATTCTTCAGATTCTGCAGTATTTAACTGAGATGCTTCACAAGGGCCTATCTTTCTCGTCTATAAAAATCCATGCCTCTGCCATTTCGGCTCATTACAACACAGAGCCTCCTCTCTTTTCTCATCCCCTGCTAAAGCAGTACCTCAAAGGGGCCAAAAATTTGAGACCTCCCAGGAGAGCACCAACTCCTGCATGGGACCTCAATTTTGTGCTGGAAAAACTCACCCTACCTCCTTTTGAACCAGCTGCTACTGCAGACATAACATTTCTCTCTTGGAAGACCGCCTTTCTTTTGGCAGTCACTTCAGCTAGAAGGATTTCAGAACTACAGGCTCTCATGGCAATGGAGCCTTTCATTATCTTTTATCCGGACAGGGTGGCCCTCAGGACCAATCCATTTTTTATGCCTAAGGTGGTATCCAGTGTGGCTCTTAATCAGACCATTCATCTGCCAACTTTTTTCCATTGGATGTACACAGACAACTAAGATTCTGCTTAAACAGGACAAAATCTCTAAGAAAGTCTGAGCAACTACTGGTGGCTTTTGCTGCAGGGGCAGAGGGAAAGGCTATTTCAAAGCAGACCGTTTCAATATGGATAAGCCATTGTATTTGTTTCTGCTACATGCACCATGGTAAACCTGTCCCCAAGGGGATCAGATCCCATTCCATAAGGGCTGCATCTACTTCTGCAGCTTTTCTCAGAGGGGTTCCTACCAGAGACATTCTAGAAGCTGCTACTTGGAGCTCAGTTCATACATTCACCAAACATTACCATTTACCTCTCTCTTCTAAATCCAGAGCAGGCTTTGCCACTGCTGTCCTGCAGGGCTTTATAGCTGCTTCTAATGCTATATAATTTCATCTACCCAACCACAGCTTTGGGATTCTACCCAAATGTAATGACTGCAACAGTGAAACACGAAGAACATAGCACAGTTGTATACACTTACCATAAATGTAGATGTTCGAATGTATTCACTGTTGCAGTCCTGGTTACCCACCCACCAGCCCCCTTTTCTCATTTGCTTTTAGTTGGAGGTATATTTGTTGTGTTCTAAATTACGTGTTTGTGTATATATATATATATATATATATATATATATATATATATATATATATATATTTTTTTTTTTTCTCCCCATTTGGGGGGCACCTGACATCTGGGGCAAGAAAAACTGATTAAAATGACGTCGGCTGCATGTTTTATACCCCTGACGACCTGATGTCATGGAAGAAGAGACAGCAACCGGCGCAGTACCCTAGACTTTGTTATTCAGGCCAACTGAGGGCAACCTGCCAGCAGATTACCCAAATGTAATGACTGCAACAGTGAATACACTCGAACATCTACATTTATGGTAAGTGTACACAACTGTACTTTTCTCTTCCTCTGGCCTCATCTGATTCATTCGCCTTGAAACTTGGGCTCTGACCCAGATGAGATAGCTCACCTGTCTGCTTCACCCGGACATACTGACACTCAAAGTTGACTGTATGGAGTCTCCAATTTTGATGCTGGTTCGATAGTCCAGGCTTTTCCCTTTTGTTGTTCACATTTTGTTTTTCTCTCTTAAACCTCCAGCTAAGAAATTATAGAAAAGCAAATGGAAAAGATTGTCTATTTGGGCATCAGAAAAATTCCTTGACCCCTTGTCAGCTCTCCTTCCTGCAGTCTTGGATTTTCTGGCTGATATTTTTCAAGAGGAATGAAGTTACTTTACTGTCAAGGTTCAACTGACATCAATTTCTGCCTTTCACACAGGAGAAGGACACACCCCTGTTGCTTCTCTAAGGTTATCTAAAGCCCTTCTTCAGGGTACCTACTTGCTATGTACACCTCTGAAATCCATTTCCACCTTAGAATATTACAGTTGTCTTGCAGTCGTTGACAAGACCCCCCCCTTTTGAACTTACTGTTAGAGTTGGTTAATTTGAAAGTACCTGTCATGGAAAACCTTATATTTGGTGGCTATAATCTCTGCAAGAAGGATTTCTGAGCTGCAAGTTCTTTTTTCAAAATCTCCTTACTTGTTTTTTTTCATAAAGGCAGAGTGGAGGATGAAGCAATCCTTTCTCCCAAAGGTGGCATCAGAATCCTCCATCAATTAGGTCATAAGATTGCAAATATTCTTTACAAATTTCTTCAGCAAGGGTGAATGCACCTTGCACTTGCTTGGACGTTCATCGCCAATTTTGTTTTTATTTATATTGAACTGCCTGTATCAGGAAAAAGTGAGCAACTGTTCATTTCATTTGCTGACTAAATTTGGACAAAAAGTATCGAAGATGTCTGTATATAGATGGCTGACTCAATGTATGTCTTTGGTATATCAACAGAAATGTTTGGCTTTGGGTTCGAAACCCAAGGCTCATTCAGCTAGATCAGAGCCTCATCTACAGCCTTTTTCTGCATTGTGCCCATCAGTGATGTTTGAGATGCAGCTACCTGGTTAAAAAAGCACATTCATTTGTCATTATAAATTGAACATTCAGTATAGAGACAGGGCTTCTTCCGGTTTAGCTGTACTCGGTCATATGCCTCCTTAAAGCCACCTAAATGTTCAAGTAGCTAAAGACAATGTCTTGTGTAGAGGAATGGATGGAAAGACAACATCAGATAAAAAAGTTATGGACTTAACCATAATAGTAGATCTGTGTTATCTTATTCCATCCGTTGCTGTACTCCCCTCCCTCCATCCTAGCTTCGTATTTTATTCAAATGATATTTTCTCATCAATAAATGTCACCTATAACAGATCTGACTGGCTTTGCCTTTAATCTTGGAGTTTAGCCACTGTCTCTCCCTAATTTCTCTTTCTCTTCACCATTGGTTAAGACCTTGGTCAGGTTGTTTTTAGATCAAACTCAATCTGACGTAACCCCTGTGAAGGAGAGAATTATGGGTAGGGGAGGAGCCTGAGTACTGGATCCTAATGAAATGGGTGAAGAGTGATAAATGGAGTTGGCCCTGTAACTGAGGCAGAGGTAGCCCCTCACTGAGCTTGTAAGGAATGGTAAAGATGAACATGGCTTTGAGATGGTCATTGTAGCTTTTATAGGATCATAGGAGATTACTAGGCTATTGACATGGAAGTCATTTTAAGCCTGGCTGTTTTCAACCCAATGTAATACCGTAGAAGTACTAGTTAGTATCGACAGTTGCATTTAATGATGACTGCCCATGTCCAGGGGGGTTGTGGGTGTTATCCCTGGCAAGAAATTACTGTTCCCCATCCACTCATCCAGATTATTCTTGAACAGCATCATAGAGGTGCTCTGTTTCACATGAATTGGTAGCCTGTTCCAAAGATGTGGCAGTCACTGGGAGATAAATCTGCCCCTCCAGCATGTCCTATTTGAGTTGCAGGCCATATTTATGTCCCTGGAATGGGTAGCCCTATACTCATTTGATTTACGGATATGCAATAAGTTCATTTGGTTTGGGTCTTGGGTTGCTCTGTAGGCTAGGCATGACTATCCCCTAAGAAGTCTATACGATACGAAGTATAGTGACAGGGATTTTAGTCTGTCCATGTAAGGTACATGCTGGCGGCCCTTGATCATCTTTGTTAGAAACTTCTGAGGTCTCAATTGCTGCAGGTGCTTAGTATGTTACATACCAAATGGGATGTTATACTCAATTGTGGGCCAGATAAGTGGGGAGTATAGGGGTGGTTATAACTTCTTTTGCTGTCGAGGTAGTGCCTTACTAATCAAGTGAGCTACTTGAAAAGCCTTCTTTACAATGGTAGACACGTGGTGGTTGAAGTTAAGGTTGCGGTCAACCTGTGATCCTAGGTCCCTTACCGCTTCATGGGTATTTATGGTATTGTTGTTGATTTGATAGTGTGAAGGGACATTGTGTTGGAAGGAATGATGATGCTTTTCTTTTCATTCAGTTTGAGACTGTGACTAATACACTTGTTGTTGGTCTGTGTGAGACCCTCCTGGAGTATACTGTCATCATTTGGGGATTCAGTGTTGCACCTAGTTTGCAGTCATCTGCAAAATTGGCCAGCCACAACCCTTTAGCTTTGACCTGAACTTTTCAGAAGTATATACCAAACAGTAGGGGGCCCGGCAATGACCCCTGTTGCACCACACTGATAACAGGTCTGCTGGTTCATGTGGAGTTACCCAATTTGATAGTTTGTGTCTGGTTTGTGAGGCATTTGGCAGCCTGTCTTACAACAAAGGGTTTACATTCAGTTTGTAAAGTTTAGCGGTAATGCCTAGATGTAGAATTATGTCAAAAGCCTTTGCCAAGTCGAGGTATGCTTTGTGCACAGATTTGCCCTAGTCAATGGTCCTGGTCACACTTTCAAAGAAATCCACCAGATTTAACAGGCAGGATCTGCCCTTCACGAAGCCAAATTGGGTAGGATCTAGGGTTTGGAGGTCACATGTCTTTATTTAGGAGGTCCATAATAAAATGTTCCATGGCCTTACTAATGAGACTGGTCGGGCTTATGGGTCTGTAATTCCCTGGGTCTGTTGCTATTCCACCTTTGTGGAGGGGAATAACTGTAGCTCTTCTCCATTCTGCAAGAACAAAGCCTTTGGTTAGGCTATGATTGAAAAGAGTACTTAGTGGTGATGCTATTTCATGTTTTAGCCTGTTTAGAAGACAACCTGGGATGTCATCTGGTCCCATAGAGGTCATGTTCTTTGCCTTAGACAGGGCTTTGAGGACCTGTTTTTCAGATATGTAAGGTGGGGGAGGAGTATGGGGGAAGGTTTGTTGTATGTTAGGAGGGGTAAGGGAGTGAAATTTTCACCAAACCTATCCTCTAACAGGTTCCCTTATCTCTTTGGGGTCACTGTGTGTGCTATTGTTGACCACCAGTTCTACACATGCTTGGGTCCTACCCTTTAGGTTGCATACATAGCTGTAAAAAGCCTTATGGTTTTCCTTGGCACTACTTGTTAGGTTTCTCTCAAAGGAGCTCTTGGAGGATTTGACAAGCTGTCTTATTTGCCTGTTAATTCTGAGGCGGGTGCATTTCCATTGTTTGGTTCTTGTCTTTGTTTTCTTGTACAGCCACTTTTTGTATTTATTGTAGAATTTGTTGATGCTGGAAGCCCACCCTGGCAGCTTGATTTTACTTGGAGCTCTGGCTTTGATTCTGCTGGTACAAGTTGGGTTTATACACTTATGCAAGTGATTGTACAGGGTATTAGTGTAAGCTTCGGTATAGTTACCACTTTCAGATTGGGGTGGGGCTTGGAATGCCTTTATACCTTCACCTAGGAGGGTATAGTTTGCCTTTGTGGAGTTTTTTGGTCTGATTTCACACTTTGTGAGTTCTGGCGTTAGTGTCAGTTTGAAGGTGAATGATCTGTGGTCAGTTTTAACTAACGATGGCCCAACAGTTGCAGCAGTGCATTTGTTTGATATGTTGATGAGGGCCAGATCTAGAATGTTTTTTTTTCTCTTGTCGGGGTGTGGACAATTTGTTCCAAGGCATTTGAATTCACAAAGTCAAGGAACTTTTGTCCTAGAGAGTTTGGGCTAGAGTAGGTTTCCCAGTTGATGGTGGGATAATTGAAATCCCCCCATAAACCGTGTATTCGGTAAAATGTGGATTGCCTTCAGTTTGGTTAAGTAGCCTTCATGGGTGTCGTGACCCATGGAAAGGGGGATCTGTAACTGGCTAGGACTTGAATGGGGGTCTCCATGGAGTTGTCCAGTCTAGCTAGGCGGGAGGTGAATTTATCTTTAATATAGATTGAAACACCACCTCCTGTGGTTTTCATGTGTTGATTTTGTGGTCTAAAATTGTGAAAGGTATTGTGTGCCTCACTATTGAGTCTCCATTGACAAGAAAACTTGTTTTTGGAGTGTTACGCCTTACGGGCTTAGTGGGTGAGCCACTGGTGTTGGTATGTGTCATGGTTGCTGTGGAGACTGTTAGCTGTAACAGACTTGTGTTTTGGAGGCCTCTGGTGTTTTGATAAGTTTTTTGAAAGAACCTCCGCGTATGTGGATTTACGTGTTTGATGCATACTGTGTGTTTGAGTAGTGTTATGTGAATGAGTAGTGCTGGGTGAGTTGACAACGTTCTCCGTGTTACTGTTTTGAGTGAGAGAGAGCATGGATTCTAGATTCTTGGTGTAAATGCATCTGTCACACACTGTACTAGATAGTGTTATTAGTAGAGGGTAGTCTGTGTACAATGAGGCAATTGCTACACTGCTCAAGAGACCCAAGCCAGTAAGGTTGGCTGGAGAAACAAGGGTAGTCCAACTGTCCATAATGCTAGGTTAGAGACCGTTGTCACTTGGGGTGGCTTTTTTAGAAACGATTACAGAGGAGCTCGGTGAATGGATATTTCTGACTGAGTTTTAAGGGAAAATTTGTTGAATTTAATTGTCAGGCTTTGGAGCACAATTGCATGGCAGTGTGCGGTGCTGCTCTATGCACAAACAAGCAGAAACCTGCTCAGATGCAGGGCCTAAATACTAGAAGCTAAAACTTGGAAAAAAAAACTCTTAACAAAATTCATATTTAGAAGGACCAATGAGGATGCTTATTCCAAGCCCTAAACCAGTCAGGTCCCAGTCAACACATTTCTCTCACAAAAGTGCAGATAGGCCCCTTCCAATCCAAGATGGCCTGGAAAACGTGCTCAGAACAAAACACTACAAACAGTTCCAGAAGCAAAAGGCCTGGATATGGACTATGCTACAGCTACTAGCTACCCTTGTTTCAACAGGAAACACTGTAGAATTCAAACAAGAAAATACAGTTCCAAAGGAACGCTCGAGTGTATCAATATAGAGTAGCTGAAATTAGCTATAAGTAAGCACTAATAAATAACTTAAAATAGGTTTATTTGAAAGCGCTTTCGTCTAAAATAACAAGACTTCATCAGAAACATTTAAATGACAAAACCAGTAGTGCTTTTATACCTTACAACAATTGAATAATTACTAATCAATGAAAATACCTCCCTCTCATTATTTAAAGAAACATTCTACTATTCACAATTCATCCATTAAAAATACCCTTTTAAACATTTATACTTTGACTATTTAAAATACTACCTAATGTGTTTATTATAAACTTTACCAAACCATTAATTAAAAATTTTTACAAAAAAGTGTACATTAATATTAATATAACATTGTATAAAAGAACATTATATAAGAAACATAAAAATGTTTTACAACTTGAGTGAGTGGTATTTTAAAACAGGCATAATACTACATGTTTCATTTATACCTGGGAAATGGGTGGAGTTCAGTCTTATTTGCCACTTTAACTCTTCCCTTTCCAACCTGTTTTTCCAATCACCACCCCTATGGTCATTGCCAAGGTTCTCCAAAATACCAAAGTGGAAGATTTTACAGGAGTTATTGTCCCTGAAATGTTTATAGAGAGCATTGTTGTCGTCCTCACGTCTAGTAGCGTAAAGGTGTTCATATATCCGTCTGCGCAGAGCCCTCTCAGTTTTCCCAACGTAAAACTTCTGACAGTTCTGACAGACAGAAAGGTAGACTAGCTGTTTAGAACCACATGAGCCTCTCTTTAAATATACTTTCCTCTTAGGTGTCCCAATCTCCACCCAATCAACATTTAAAATATATGAACAGTAAGCACAAGAACCACATCTCCTAGTTCCTCTGTGTGTGTCATTTGTCTTTATGGGATGTTCAAGTAAATATTTAAGGTTGTTACTAGTTTTGAACACAAAACGAGGTTTCTTTCCCACAACATCCATTAAACTTTCTTCACCCTTGAACATCACCCAATTTCTCCTAACTATTTGTTGTATATCCTTCACCTGGGAACCATAAGTCAGTACCATAGATTGTGTGTAATTTTGTTTATTACTGTCCCCAATTTGTTCCAACTTCATTTTTTTAAACTCTCAATAGGTTTCCCCAATAGGGGTACATATTTCTTACCCCATTCATTTCAAACTCCTCACTAATAGAGTATAGCAGAGAAGTTGGGTAGCCTCTTTTCATAAAAAGATTAACTAAATAAGCTATCTTGTTCTTACAAATCTCTTCAGAGGAGCACATTCTTGCTTTCCTGACCATTTGGCCCTTCACAGTATTTTTCTTCGTGTATCCTGGGTGACAACTGTTATATTCCAAGTAATCATTCGAGAATATAGGTTTCCTACATATTCTGGACATAAAACATGCCCTAGTAGAATCAACAGAAATAGTTACAGCCAAATAATTTATAGATTTTTTTATTGTACGTACCAGTAAATTAAAATAATCAGTAACGGTATTGATATAAGTCAAAAATTCATTTACCGCTTCTTCCACCCTCCATAAAATGAAAATGATGTCCAAAAACCGGAGGTAGGTCCACCATTTACCTACGAATTTACTATGGAATATATATAGTTTCTCCTAGGAATACATGACTAGCTTCACAAAAAGGGGTGCACAGCTGATAACCTTGGCAACCCCTTTTGTCTGTTTGTAGTATTCTACCTTGAATATAAAGAAATTGTTCTTTAAAATAATTTCCATAAGGACCATTACAAAATTGAGTAAAGTGTTACTCAAATTACAAACTTCCAATAAGGCTTCATGGAATAGGTACAAACCCTCACTGTGCGGTATAGAAGTAAATAAGTCAACTACATCAATAGTAGAAAAAACGTTTGCTTCATGTTAATGTTCTTTCCTAATTTTACCTAGAAAATCCCATGAGTCTTGTAATATGTAGTCTATGTTCTTTATGTTCCCCCGGACTATTCTTTCCACAAAAATCCCCATTGGGTAAGTCATGCTATTCTCTGAATTTATAATCAATCTCTATGGGGGGTCAGTAATATTTTTGTGGGTTTTAGGAATACCAAACATAATGGTTATTCTAGGATATTCATTATACAAGAATTGAAAAATTTCAGCTACTCTATATTGCTACACTGAGCGTTCCTTTGGAACTGTATTTTCTTGTTTGAATTGTTTGGTAGCAGTTCCTGTGTTTTCTTTTTATAAACACTGTAGAATGTTTAACGTAGCAGTGAGACACTGAAAACAGTTAAAACAGCAGAAAATCAGCCAGGAAGCTCTAAACAGTGATCTTAACAGTTAACAAGTCAGTTAATTAAGTACTGCTTGGCGGGAAAGCCAGATCAGGCAAAAGAGATGGCTTTAAAACCATGAAAAGATACCAGTAAATACTTAAGCAGTGAAAACAGCAAAAAAAGCTTGCTAAACAGTGAAAACAGCAATAAAATTTGATTTTATAGGCCCAGTGTAGCAGGCAGTTGCAGTGTAATAGTGTAGTTTAGTACACAGTAAATAAATACACTGTAGCAGTAGGTGGCAGGCAATAAAAAAGTGCATTAAATAGTATAAATAAACAAAAAAAAACAAGCAACTTAGGTTTTTTTGGAAGCTCAGAAGCCTCTAGTCATCTGGTATCTCAGCTCAGAGTTGTGGCTGGTAGCCCACCTCAGTTCAGCTCAGTACAAAGGAGGAGAAACCTGCTCAGGTGCAGGGCCTAAATACCAGAAAAACTCTTAACAAAATTTAAAAGGACCAAATGAGGATCTTATTCCTGATTTAAGCCCTTGATTTTTCTTGGTGAGAAGGCATTGTGGTCATTCAAGCTGTCAAGTGTTTGAATAGGTACATACCAAAGAGGGCATTATTCACAATTTTCAGTCTAATACTTGCCACGTACAGTGGAATGATCACATTGGTTGACCTGGATATGCCATAATCTGCCCAATGGAAAAAAAGATTTTCATACAATAGTGAATACATCGTGATTGAAAGGCCTGTCATTGACTACAAAAGTTCACAGGTTTTTAACTAATGAATCAATTTTTGAGGATGTGTTCTAATAGTTAACATGAGATGTCATGTTTGCTGAAGGATACTATTATGCATGTTTGGCATTTAGTTTTAACCCTAGCTTTGACACCAGCAGTTTGTTTGGAAAAGTCCCTCTTGGAGGATCTTGGTGTCTACTGAAGAGTTTATGATGGCGTGAAGTTTCGTGATCTGCAAACTTGGTCAGCTCTAAACCCTTAACATTAGCTTTGACCTCTGAGAAGTTCATTGCCAAAGAGGAGTGGCCTGAGGACTGAACTCTGTGGTACACTGTTAGTGACCAGTCTTATGGAGGAAGGAGAGCTGCCCAGACTTATTTTATGGGTCTCTTATTGAGCCAGTTTGCTATCCAAGTAGTTACATAGGAATTTGCATTACATTTATCTGGATGAGTTTATCAGCTGTACTTTGGGAGTATGGGATAGTGTCAAATGTTTTTGTGAGGTGTATGCATTGTGTACCAGTTTTTCCTCATCCATTAGTTCAGTAACCTTCTCAAAGAAGTTAACCAGGTTGAATAGGTAGGAACTGCCCTTGACAAGACTGAAATAACTTAGGTCAATAGTTTGTAGGTTGCCTATGTCCTTATTTGTTTACTCCATAATGGGCCTTTCCAAAGCATTATAGATGAGGCTGGTCAGAGATATGGGCACATTAACGCCCCGTCTTTATACAGGGAGATGACTGTTGCTGTCTTCCATCTGGCACAAAGTATGTTTGGAGGTTGATATTGAAATACTTCTTTAGGAGGTTGATAGGTCCTGTTTCAGACTAGCCAGTAGCTGTCCAGGTATATTATCTGACCCCACAGAAGTAGTGTTGAAGACCTTGGATAGTGCTTTGAGGAGTTTTTTTCTTGGGAAATTTGGTGGATATGGATGGTGGTATGTGATGTCGAAATGTGGAGTGGGTAAAGTTAAAGCTAAGTTTATTTGCTAGTAGATTGGCTATGTCCTCTGGATTTTAGGATGTTATATCGTTTACTGTCAGCTCTCTGTGCTGGGCAGGGCATTGTTTGCTAGGTATCTAACATAGTTAAAGAAGGCTTTATTGTTGTTTTGTCTCTGTGGCTAATTTTACCTCATGTTTTGCTTTGGTTGATTTGATCAGGGTCTGGAATTACCTCTTAAGTTTGACAAGAGCATGTTTTTGGAAATTAGAGAGATGCATAGTATAGTAGATTGGCTATGTCCTCTGAATTTTAGGATGTTATATTGTTTACTGTCAGCTCTCTGTGCTGGGCAGGGCATTGTTTGCTAGGTATCTAACATAGTTAAAGAAGGCTTTATTGTTGTTTTGTCTCTGTGGCTAATTTTACCTCATGTTTTGCTTTGGTTGATTTGATCAGGGTCTAGAATTACCTCTTAAGTTTGACAAGAGCATGTTTTTGGAAATTAGAGAGATGCATTTATTTTTATGTGTATTGTGATTTTTTTCATTTGTTATAGAGAGTGTTTATATTTGGGTTCCACCATAAGGATTATTTTTATATTTGACATTGTATTTCCTTTGGTGGAGGGTGGATGCATTTATGCAGTTAGTTATAGTTACTTAGAATTTGGCTGTAAATGATTCTGCATAAGTAGAGGGATCATCAAGTTTGAAGGGAGGTGTTTAATTTGGCTTGGTCATTGCCAAGTTGTAGGAGATTAGGTTTAGTGTAATCTTTGAATGCACAGCTATTGGATGATGCTTCTGGTTTCAGTCTTAAACTGAATGTGACTGATTGTTGTTCGATTTGACTAGGGAGGAAGTTGCAACTGGTTTGGAGCAGACCTGTTCCATATTGGTGAGAATCAATTCCAGGATTTTGTCACCCATATTTAAGGTATACACTAGGTGGTCCAGCATGTTTGTATTTTATAAAGTCTAGAAATTTCTGAACAGACATTTAGGGGATGTAGATGTCTCCCAGTTGCTGGAGTGATAGTGCAAGTCCCTAGAAGAGTGGTGTTTGGCTGAATGCATAGTGACTGTATACTAGTTAGCTAAGGGGTGTTGGCCAAGGGGACATATATGTGATTTATAGTTGGCTGTGATATGATAAGGGGTTTTGTTAATGGTAAGTTGGACATGGAGGTGTTCCAGGTCATTATCTTAATAAGTCTGGAGGTGAAATTTTGTTTTACAAATATAGAGATAAAGTTGCCTTTAGTGCCTTTGTCTGGTGTGGTTAACCTGAATGTGTGGTAGGCGTTTTAACTTGCACTGATGGGGTGCTGTCAGTGGTCTTGAACTAAGTCTCTGTTAATATATTTATATCTACGCATTCGAGGGTAAGGAATTCTTGTAAGGAGTGGAATTTTTTGGGAAGGCTCCTGGTATTGAGCAGCAGCACCTTTATGCTATCCGAATTCTGTTTTCTGTTCCAAGCTTTTGAAGATAACATAGCCTAAAAAGGACACTTTGGGGTGGAAAAGGTCTTTGACAGTATATGAAAGCCATGAGGGGAATAGGTGCGAGCCATCCCTGACAAAGCAGTTAGGACAGTCTGCCATCTCTTACAAGGCTGATTTATTTTGGATCCTTTTGAATGACGCCAGAAGAAAAGCAAATTGTTAAAAGTCAAACTTCTGTTAGTATTGTGGCATTCTAGGTGAAAGTCAAATGCTGCCTAAGGCTAGGTTCTTACCTGTCTCAGACATGCATTCTGAGAGCTTTAGTATCTCTCTCTACATATGGTTCAGAGAGTTATGTTGCAGGTTATGACAAAAGGAGATGTTCTTCGTGTTTCACTGTTGCAGTCATTACATTTGGGTAATCTGCTGACAGTTTGCCCTTAGTCGGCCTGAATTCCAAAGTCTTGGGTCCTGTGTTGGTTGCTGTCTCCTCTTCCATGACATCAGGTCGTCAGGGGTATAAAACAAGCAGCCTTTGCCATTTTCTTTAGTCTTTTTTGTCGCGCGGTGCCCAAAGCAGAAGCAGTTTCCAAGTGCCAGTCGGCCGACTCCTGAAATTTTTGAGTTCGAGTTTCAGAACCTAAGTCTTCACTAAAGCCAAGTACCCCGTTGGGGAAGCTTTTTTCTTGCTCCATACCGATGTCAGAAAAAGTTAATAATTGTATTACTTGTGGGAAGCAAATACCTCATAAGGATTTTCATTTGTACTGTATTCCTTGCCTAGGCCCTGATCACAATGTGCCTGGCTGTCGGTTTTGTGCTAGATTTAACCAACGCACTATTAAGCGTTGGTATATTTTTGCCTCAAAAATATTTTGGAAACAGATTTAACTATCCTGAAATGTCGTCGATAGTAATCCGACTACCGGAGTACACAAAAAAACGCAAAGAAAAGGACAGAGGCAGACCGTTGAGGTCCAAAACCGACGACAAAGCTTCTAGTCACCGGTACTCAGTGAGGCGCTTTCGCAGCCCCTGATACCCGCTACTTTTGAGTTGCAGGCCCCTACCGAGACCCATGTGGAGTCCGGCATGCCTCGAGATTCTCAAAGTATTGTACCCACTGATGTCTCTCCCTCGGATGAGTCCGGAGCCGCTGAGCAGGCACCTGCTTCTGAGGGTGTATTCAGGCCTCAACATTTTTATATAAAACCGACGCCAGCTTCAAAATCAAAGACAAAAGCAACTTCTAAAGCTGAAAAAACGATGCATGAGCCACGTGCACAGGCCTCTATGCCCCAAAAAACAGATGATCAAAATGGCTGAAGACCTAATTACCTTGATCAGGGGTTCCCAACCCCCTCCTGATAAGAGGCCTAGGCAAGACACTGATTATGAATCTTCAGATCAGGTTTCTATTTCTTCTGATTCCTCTTCTAATCATGAATTATCTATACCTCCCTATGAGGATTCTGATGCAGAGGAATCTATCCCATCTGCATCACCTCCTGAGGGATTATTCATGTGGAGAAACCTTGCATACTTTGAGGGAGCATTTTCACTGGGAGAGTCAAGATTTCTCAGAATCAAAAAAGAGGCTCAGGGATTTCCTCGTTCTCCCTCAGCATAGGCCTTTAGCCATACCTCCTGTTTTAGACATTGTGGATGATGCGTTTTCGGAGTCAAGCTTGACTCCAGACAACTTACCTCCGGCTCCCAGCAAGCCAGACAGATATTACAGGGTCCCTGATTCACACAAATTTTTATTTAGAAACCCTGCTGCTGACCCTGAAACTATTTCACAGGGTCCAAAGGGGGTTAAGGCCTCAACAGCAAAAAATCCATCCCCCTCTGACAGAGATTCAAGGGCACTGGATAGATGGGGAAAGAAGGTTTATACATCTGCAACTTTGGCAATTAGGACCTCAAACTGCCAATTTCATATGCTCAAGTATCAGCAACGTGTTATGGGATTGCTGAAACAGAAAATAATGTTGATTTCTGAATGTGCAGAAAATAAAGAATTGCAGGAATTATTGCATGCAGCAGAACGAGTTGGAAAGCATACTTTGCAATGTGGTTTTGATTCCTTAGAGGCCTCCTGCAGGGCCGCAGTTACTGGAGCTGTGATTAGGAGGCATGCCTGGCTAAAAGAGCAAAATTTGCCTGATCATGGTAAAACTAAATTACTGGATACACGTTTATAGCATGATACTCTGGTATTAAGGCAGAAGAGGTTTTAAAGAAAATGGAAAACAAAGCTAAGTCTATGCAAACTGTAAAAGACTTCTTACAAGTGCAGCCACCATGATTCAGTAAACACTGGCCTACAACAAATTAGTCCTTTCCTGTGTCCAACAGAGCTCAAAGGGGCAAATCCAGATGCGCTAAAGGTTCTAGATACCAGGCACAAGATTCTTACAGGTCAAAGCAATGGGATGCCTTCACCTCCAAATCTGGAGGAGATAAAGCGCAGCCCTACAGAAAACAATCTCACTGACTTCCCTCTGCCATCACCAAGTACTTACCTTTTAGCAGCACCATTAGGGGGAAAATTAGCACTTTTTGCTCAAAATTGGCAGTTAATAACCCAGTATAAGTGGGTGCTAAACATAGTATCTCAGGGATACAGATTCCACTTCCATACTCTGCCAATGGCAAACGGTTGGCCGGATCTGCCAAAAAATCAATGGGCAGAGGCACAGAAACAGGTTACGTCCCTCATGGATATGTGGGGTATTCAGCCAGTACCAGAACAGGAAAAAGGACAAGGTTTTTATTCGACTGTTCTTGGTACCCAGAAAAGACAAGGCCTGGTGCCCAGTACTGGACTTATCAATTTTGAACACATACCTGGACATTCCAAAATTCAAAATGCTAACTTTACAGCAGCTTCTGCCCATTCTGGGCAAAAACGCTTGGCTGGTGACATTAGATCTAAAAGAGGCATACCTGCATATCCCAATAAAGGAAACGTGCAGAAGATACCTCCGTTTCAAGGCTGGCTGTATGCATTACCAATTCTCTGCACTCCCCTTTGGCTTATGTACTGCACCTAGGGTCTTTACAAAGCGCCTGGCACCAGTAATTGCATTTTGCAGACAAAAAAGTATACAAATTTATCCTTACTTGGACGACTGTCTCATTCATGCAGAAAACAAAGGACATTCTTCTTCAGTACTTGGCGTTTGTGAAAAGGCTTCTAACATGCCCAGGGTGCACAACAAACGAAAAGAAATCACAACTGGTACCCTCTCAAAAGATAACATTCCTGGGTGCAAGCTTGAATACAACTGCCCAGATGGCTTTCCTCACGCTAGACAAAGGCAACTGACTACTTAATTCAAACTGATGGCAACAAAAACCCAGTTATCTGCAAGACAAACTGTGCTGGCTTTGGAATTCATGGCATCCTGCATCCTACTGATTCCATATGCAAGAACGCATATCAGGAAACTACAGTGGTACCTAAAAAGTTTACAGAGTCAACATTGTCACAGTCTGGAAGCAATGATTCCTCTCATTCCCTGCCTACAACAGGAGTTTCTATGGTGGGCAAAGGCATGTCACCAGAACATGGGAGGAGCTTTCACTCTACCCCCTGCCAGCCAAACCTTAACAACAGACACATCAGATTATGCATGGGGGGGCCCACTTGGCAGGAAGATGCATTCAGGGCATATGGACCCCAAAACAAATGAATCTGCATATCAATCAAAAAGAGATGTTAGCTGTTCAAAATGCCCTGACAGCCTTCATGGACTTACTTCATCCAGGAAATTCTACTGATAAAGACGGATAACACTATGGTGATGTGGTATATAAACAAGCAGGGGGGCACGCACTCATACCCCCTTTGCAGACTAGCCATGGCACTGTGGGACATAGCCTTGACTTATCAAGTGCATCTTCAAGCTCATTTCCTGCCAGGAAAGCAAAATACTCTGGCAGATGATTTAAGCAGAAACCTTATGAACCCTCACGAGTGGAAACAAGATCCACAAGTCTTCAGCATGATAATAAAGAAATGAGGGAGACCGGACATAGATCTATTTGCCTCTCCTCAAAATTATCAACTGAAAAAATTCTGCACAAGGACTTATCACGGACAAGCATGGAAAGTGGACGCCCTATCCTTCAATTTACGCCTTTCCTCCCCTGCCTCTTCTTCCCAAGGTACTACTAAAAGTCAGACAGGAGAAACCAAAGATGATACTAATTGCCCTGGACTGGCCCCGCCAATACTGGTACCCAATCCTAAGGAACATGTCTCAATTCCCAGCTTGGTACTTACCTCAAATACCTCACTTACTGTCCCAGCAAAACAATCAAATCCTGCACAATCAGCTCCAAACACTGAACCTGGCAGCATGGCTGATCATGTAATTATTCAAACAACACCTCTCAGTAAAGCTGTGATGGATGTCATTTTGGAAGCCAGAAGGCCTAGTACTAGAAAATCTTATGCTGATAAATGGAAGAGATTCTGTGCTTGGAACCAAGCATAAGGAACTGATACAGCAGAGCCAAATATTCCTCAGATTTTACAATACTTGATTGAGATGCTTGACAAAGGCCTATCTTTTTCATCAATAAAAATCCATGCCTCCGCCATCTCGGCTCATTACAACACAGAGCCACCAATCTTTTCTCATCCTTCACTAAAGCAGTATCTTAGTGGGGCCAAAAATTTAAGGCTTCCTAGATCACCAATTCCTGCATGGGACCTCAATTATGTGTTGGAAAAGCTCAACCTGCCTCCATTTGAACCAGCTGCTACTGCAGACCTAAAGTTCTTATCATGGAAAACAGCTCTGCTCCTGGCAATTACTTCAGCAAGAAGAGTCTCAGAGCTACAGGGCCTCATGGCTGTGGAGTCTTTCATCATTTTTTACCCAGACAAGGTGTCCCTGAGGACCAGTCCTTCATTTATGCCTAAGGTGGTTTCCAGTGTGGCTCTTAACCAAACTAGTCATCTGCCAACCTTTTATCCAAATCCGCAGAATAAGGGGGAGAGGATTCTGCATTCATTGGACGTACACAGACAGCTAAGATTCTACTTGAGCAGGACTAATGCTCTAAGAAAAATTGAGCAGTTACTAGTGACATATGCTGCAGGATCAGAAGGAAAGGCTATTTCAAAGCAGTCTGTTTCAAAATGGATAAGCCACTGCATCCGTTTCTGCTACTTAACACCATGCCAAACCTGTGCCCAAGGGCATTAGGTCTCATTCCACCAGAGCTGCAGCAACATCAGCAGCCTTTCTCAGAGGAGTAACAACCAAAGGCATTTTAGAGGCTGCTACCTGGAGTTCTGTTCACACTTTTACAAAGCATTATCATTTGCCTCTCCACTCTAAGTCCAGGGCAGGCTTTGCCACTGCAGTTCTGCAGGGCATTATAGCCGCCCCTAATGCTGTTTAGCTCCAGCCTCCCATCCATAGCTTTGGGACTCTACCCAAATGTAATGACTGCAACAGTGAAACACAAAGAACATAGTACAATTGTGTACACTTGCCGTAAATGTAGATGTTAGAGTGTATTCACTGTTGCAGTCCAGGTTACCCGCCCGCCATCCCCCTTTTATTCTGGAGTTTCTCTTTCCTTCACTATCTTCTACAACCTATGTGGTGTTTTTGCTTGTAGATGAAGGTAAAGTTTGTATTGTTGCATGTATATATAGTTTATATATACATATATACATATATATATATATATATATATTTATATATATTTTTTTTTTTGTTTTTGTTTTTGCTACCTTTTTGGGGGCACCTGACATCTGGGGCAAGAAAAACTAAAGAAAATGGCAAAGGCTGCTTGTTTTATACCCCTGACGATCTGACGTAATGGAAGAGGAGACAGCAACTGACGCAGGACCCTAGACTTTGGAATTCAGGCCGACAGAGGGCAACCTGCCAGCAGATTACCCAAATGTAATGACTGCAACAGTGAATACACTCGAGCATCTACATTTATGGTAAGTGTACACAACTGTACTATATTGCCAGCTCAGCTAGCTGGAATTTTGTAAATAATTTGTCATTGGTGAATATCGAAATGATTTATACAAGATGCTTGTGTTACAAATGTATTAGAACTGTAGACAGAGACATTTTCTGACAGCACGAGTCACACTTCTTGAACCCTGATACCTTGGTATCCTTTGACATGGTAAAGAAAAAGGGATACCAATAGAGGAATGTTAGACTAGTGCAAAGAAACACACACAGTCTCTCACACACACACACTAGTCCCACACCTTCACACAAAAAATTAACAAAACTAAGAGAATTTTGTCTTAAACTATAAAGGCTAAACACTACTTACTACTGGAAAAACGATTAAAAGGGAAGGGGATAGCATCTAATTTAAACGGCCTACTTAGAGAGATAGAGGGGGGGAGGGGAGAAACTCTCTAAGTAAAACGAGTTTCCTAAAGGGCAGAAACACAGGGATACTAAGACTAATCTAACAGTACTACTCTACTTAAACAAAAGAAAGCCTTGAAATATACACTAAAAATTTAACTGCTAATATTACAAAAAGAAGACTACGACCTGAGCCAGTAAAGCGCAACCTTGTAGCTGAAGCGGCAAATGAGATCTGGGGATCTAGCGCCAGACATTGTGGGATATAGGGAGGCCTCGAGCCAGTAAATAGCTCTTGAGCTTTAGAAAATGGCCGAGTCGGAGCCGAAGATCGGCTCCGAACCCAACCAGCAAGAAAGAAGGCGAGAAGAAGACAACTAACATGGAACGTTATGGTAGGTACACAACTTCTTATTCATAACTCTATAAGAGCTAGACTAAAAATGTAAATGCGAAAGTTGTTCAGGAGACACTCACCTTTTCAACAGTGTAAAGACTGATAGTGCGTATCAAAGTCATTATTAAATATTTGGCAAGGAATGTTGACATTGTGCATACCTTTTACCTTTTTGGAAAAACAAAGCACAATATCTTGGTCAGTGTACCATGTAGACCCATACAGTTTGCATTTAATTTGTTGGTAGGAATATAAGCTTTAAAATGATACCTTAACCATTACTGTGTGATGCTATTTTACAGAGATATTCACAGAAATATGATTAATATATTTCTCATAATTGATAAACAAAGCATATCTCATCACCTGTAATAGACAGTGGCTACATATCAGTGTAGAAGTTGTGTGACTCAATGTCAGTTTCAAAATGATGCATCATTTGGGACATCACCATGCTCCCTTGCAAAGATATGGGCATAATAATGAGAAGTATTGGAAATGTATAATTTTCACAATCCTACAAGACTAAACATACTGTGATATCTGTACGTGTGTACAGTGCACATACACAGATGTCATTCAAGAATGCAACTGCAGTCATAACATGTGGGTTGTCCTGCCTCAGGCAGCCCTCGGTCGGCCGGATTCCAAAGTCTGGGTCCGACGTCGGCTGATGTCGCATTTCTCTCCGACGTCAGAGCGGCTGGAGTACATAAGCATCAGCCGACGCCATTTTCTTCAGTCTTTCTTGCCGCGCGGTGCCCGAAGCAGAAGCAGTTTGCAAGTGCCGGTCGGTCAGCTCCTGTATTCTACAATACCGAAGTCATCAAAAAAGCTAAGTACCCCGTTGGGGACCTTTTCTTGCCTCAGCCGATGTCAGAAATTACTGAAAAAGTTAACAATTGTCTTTCTTGTGGTAAACAAATACCTCATAAGGATTTCCACTCTTACTGTCTCCCTTGCCTGGGCCCAGACCACGACGTCTCGGCCTGTGTAGCCTGTGCTCGCTTCAACAAGCGCACTCTCAGGCGCCGGGCAGAGTTCGCTGAAGATTTTTTCGGCGATAATTTTGCTTACACCATGCCGTCGGATCTCCCGACATCGCAAACTCCTAAAAAGTGAAAAGACCGGGATCGACCTGCGTCTACTACCGACTCCACGCCAAAACCTAGCGCGAGTGCTCCGGTTCCCTCTGAGACGGTCTCTCCACCGCTCCGAACCGAAGACACCGCATTACCGAAGACTCTGATTCCAGACATTACTCCGACGCCAGTTATAGATTTTCCTCCGGATACCGAAACCGAGGAAATGCCCGAGACCATTGCTGTAGACAAGGTCACTCCTGCGATGGAGCTGCCAGGCCCCCTATGGCCATGTCTATTAAGGCCTACACTAGGGCTAAGGCAGCCAGCAAAACAAAGCATATTACTTCTAAATCCTTACCTCAGCCGACTCCAGAGACACAAATTATGTCCATGGCTGCTGATTTAATTTCCATGATTAGAGGTTCACAGGCCCATCCTGAGAGAGGATCCCAGCCCCCTCCTGATAAAAGGCCCCGGGTTGAACCCTCTGACCCTACTCCTTCAGATGAAGATTCTGAGGGCTCTGTCCACTCTGATAGCCAGGAAGAGCTCTTTCAGACCTATGAGGACTCTGATGCAGAAGTTTCCATCCCCTCGGCCTCCCCTCCTGAGGATTTTTCTTTTGGGGAAGTTCTGCACACCATGAGGGAACATTTAAAGTGGCAAGGTCAGGAATATTCTGATTCTAGGAAATGCCTTAGGACTTTCCTTAAGAAGCCTCAGCACAGGCCCTTAGCTATTCCTCCTGTACTTGATGTTCTGGATGATTTGTATTCTGACTCTAGTGCTACCCCTGATTCTCTTCCTCCTGCTCCAGCCAAGCCAGACAGGTATTACAAGGTCCCAGAAACTCATTCCCATTTATTCAGGGCCCATACTGCTGATTTGGAAACTATTTCACAGGGGCCTAAAGGAGTTTCAGCCTCCACCTCAAAAAATCCTTTGTCCTCCAACAGGGAAGCTAGGTCATTAGAGAGATGGGGCAAAAAGGTTTACACATCCACTACCTTATCTATGAGAGCTTTAAATTGCCTTTTTCATATGTTACAATATCAGGATTACCTGTTAGAAGATTTACAAAAAACATTAGCTACTCCTGATCCTTTAGACAGGAAGACTTTGCAGGAAGCTGTATATAACACTCAGCAAGTAAGCAATCACTTCCTGCAGTGTGGATATGATGCACTGGAAGCTTCATGTAGGGCAGCTATGACAGGGGCAGTCATTCATAGACATGCTTGGTTAAAAGATCAACCTCTGCCAGATCACGTAAAAGCAAAACTTCTGGATGCACCTTTGGAAAAGAACAAGCTTTTTGGTGCAAATGCTAAGGATGTCTTAAAGACCATCGAAGAAAAAGCAAAATCAGTTCAGACAGTGAAAGATTTCCTCCAGGTTCAACCCCCCAGATTCAGTAGGAATTGGAATCCGGCCGACCGAGGGCTGCCTGAGGCAGGACAACCCACATGTTATGACTGCAGTTATATGTCTATCGGACATCTACATTTATGGTAGGTACAAAACTGTACTTTCTTTTACCATGTTGTAAGGAGTAACACTGTCTTCAAAATGAGATATTACTTGGCACACTGACATGTTCCATTGCAAAGTTATTTACCAAAATATGAAAAAAAAATCATAATTTCCATAACCCAAGTCCTAAACAAACTTTGATATCTGTATGTGTACAACATACAGACACAGTTCTTTTACCATGTTGCAACTATCAATACTGTCTTCAAATGGGTTTAGTTGACTGTTACCTATGCCTTGCAGGTGTTCTGGATTGATTTTACTTTTGTTTACAGAGCTCTTAATTCTGACAGCTGCTTGATGGATGAAGCCATTGACTTGCAGCCCAGTGATGTGAGCTAGGTTCGTGGATATGACTTGTTGAGAAGTTAGTTGGTAGAGGAAAGGCATGAGTCAACACTGGCTTGCTCATCCTATACAGATGCAGAGTTTGTACCTGTTGCGATAATGCCGCTTAACAGTAGATAGTGTTGTAAGACAGGAGTATGCCTAGGTTGGGTGCTTGGCTAGGGATGATCACAAGTGTGGAAGCACACATGCAGCAGTGGGCTAGAACTACACAACTTACTTTTGTGTTGCAGCTAAAGAGTCACTGAAGGAAGATGGGTGTGTTGGGGGGGTGGCTTTACTGCAGCATGTGAACTGCATTATTCCAGTCATCTCCCTCTGTTTCTTACTGAGAATGGAAATAACAGGATGACAAACTAGGCAGTTGAGGTGAGTTTTTTAATTTATTTTTATATATCATTTTGTTGACTGGGAAAGTCCGACTAGGACAGAGTGTATTTTCACCGGAGGCCTGGGGAGAAATGCTCCAGACACATGTCTTTGGACTGTGGGAGGAAACCGGAGTACCCGGAGGAAACCCACACAATCGTAGGGAGAACATGCAAACTGTGCACAGAAGGCACCCCAGCCAAGAATCGAACCTCTTGCTGTGAGGCAACAACGTTAACAGCTGCACCACTGCGCCGTCCGAGTTGGAAATGAAAAAGAAAAATATATCCTACTACTACTGCCTGTTGATACTGTTATGCATGGACTTCTCCAGCATTTTTTTTTCTGTACAGAAAAATGGCTCTCATTTTTTTTTAAGTGTGATTGCAGAAAATTTAGGATACTTACAGCATATGTTGTAAAATTGTAGCATCTTTTAAAGAATAATGTGTTTACATTTTAGTGAGACATGAGCTTCTCTATTCTACAGATTTATTCCATTTTTGTGCTATAGTAGAGACTATTTACTTTGTTTTGTTTCTGCAGTTCTTCAGTAGGGTTTTTGCAGCCACCAGGATCTGAGCATTTGCAGTTTCCACGAACGTCATCACCATGCAGCTCGCAGCAGCTTCAAGGACAACAGTGTGCAGGTGTGTGATAATGTTCTAGATGAAATGAAGACTGAAAGCTGTAAAGTAAATGAGCAGTTGTATTCAACAAGAGTAGTTTGTTGCATGTTGCTGTAGCTGTACTTAACATCTTGGTGTGTAGTTTTTTCATTTAATAATTTTTTTCCTTGGCAGTTGAGCTGGAGCACTCTTATTTATTTGTTTTACAGCTCTACGTGTTCAGATTTGTGCACATTGGAAGTCTTCCTTTTTTCTGTCATGTTTGTTGAAGAGTTTCATTTGCTGCTTGAAATTTAATGGTCAGAGAATTAGTGTAATAAAGTTACGTGTGCTGTATGTAACCTAGATGGTTATTTGGGGTCAGGGGGTGAAGCTATTTTGCAAAGCCAGATGGCTGCCCCGGCTGATCTTTTGGGAAAAGGTCAAGATAAATTTACCTTAAATGTAAAGCATATTCACTCAATGATTGGAAACTGTTTAAGGGGAATACGGCTTTTCCCACTGTTTACATAGTAGCTGTCTTGAGGGTCTGTTTTTTTTCCTGAATCTTAGGGGAGAAGCATTTTTTCTGACTGGTGTCCTTTAAATGGGAATTTCAATTAGTGATCAACTTACCTCTTTCAGCTTTCTTCGTGAAAGATAACCTTAACTAAAATGTGACATGAGATGTGATATTTTCTTCTTCACCATTTGGCATCCCCCTGTGTATTTCTGCTGAAGTGAGTACTGATGTGGGTTGTGAATCCTCCACAAAATGTAGATTTGTAGGCTCCACTTTTATTGCATATAATTACTTTAAAACTCTTAGTCAGCTGATTGTGTTTTCTACTATTGAGTAGTTTGCTGGTTGATCGTAACAAATCCCAGTCACTCTGTTAAGCATCTTTAAGAAAATACTTAGTCATTTCAGCCAGAAGTTAATAGTGTTTCTGGATTTTTGGATAGAGTTATGGAGTGTATTGACTTCCCCATAGAAGTGCATTGATAGATACTCTGTGGTAAATTGTCTGCATATGTAGGTCTTCATGCTGAGTGAGGTTCTTAACTATGCAAGTGTAAAAAGCAATGTCTTTTTGGCTTTTCCCGGTTAGGAGTCACCACAGCGGATCACCGGTCCGCAGACTGATTGGCAGTGTTGTTTTTATGGTGTTGAGTTGCCAGCCCATCCTTCACAGAAGGCGCACACGTGCACCTACCTGGATGTCTTTAAAACTCACTCGACCGTAGGGAGGACGTGCAGACTCCACACAGAAGGCTCTCCAGCCGAAAATCGAACCGGAGAACATCTTGCTGTGAGACGACAATGCTAACCACTGCATCACCGGGGCCATGGTAGAGTAAACTTGTTCAGGCTTGAAAAGAAGGGGAGGGTTCAGTCAAAAATGTCACTTAAGACTGAAGAACATTGCCAGAAATGCAGAGGAAGTACCGTACCTGTCAACCTGCAGACATTGAAAATTGTAGCAAACTCCCTTGAAAATTAAGTATGTCCAGCCAAACATATGGGCAATGATTAGCATAAAATTTGAATACCAAATAGCATACAACTCTTCCCATTTCTGGTAGGAATATGGATTACTACTAAGAAACATGTTTAAAAAGATGAAAAAATATAAGTACATTATCCGAGAAATAATGTAAAATGTGTAGACTTTAGTGAACTGTATTGGAAAATTCTACCACTCAAAGTAATTTATTTTTGCTTTTAAAAAGGGAGATGTAAGATGGGTTTCCTCTTTAAATTATTGGTGCCACTAACATGCTGGTCATTTAATATGGTGGTTTCCAGTGTATTAGCATCAAAAATCGTGTGATGAGGGGATACAGAAAAATGTGTGAAGGGATAAATCAATAAATCCAAAACATTCTCCTGCACGAACGGCTGGTGCACGGCTGGAAAACCAAACTAAAAGTGAAGAAAGAAAGCCAGCACTCAACTCCTGGAATCAGGCAATCTTATTTAATGTCCAACTTCAAGACAGCAAAATAACATAACTGTACACCAACATGGTTGTACCGGTTTCGGTAAATCCTTCATCAGCAACCAAACATGATGTACAAAATGAAGACAAAACCTAACTTGTTGTCTTCCAACTTATACAAATTTCATATAGAAAGCATGGAGCGCCCTCTAGTACATAAATAAAATAGTGCACTAGTTCATAAATGCATGAAATGTAATGCAAATAAACACAATTATCCCAAATATATACATTAATATATGAACCCAAATATAACAACAAACGTGAATTGGATGTCTCAAAAATGATCATTCAAGCCAGGGGAAAATAGAGCCCCTAGTTTGATGATCCACATTTTCTCTTTATAGGTAAGCCTATCATGTAAAACATGGGATTGTACATGTCTGTACTTAATGTGATCAATGACCATAAAACAAAATTGCCCGTAGGGTGTTTGGAAATGTGTTTGTATAAAGAACTGGACCCCTTTTTGTTTTTAATATCACTAAGATGTTCCCCTATCCTAATTTTAAAAGGACGGGAAGTTTGTCCAACATAGAAGGCTTGACAATTGCACTGGGACAACTAAATCACCCAAGAAGTATTGCAGTTGGCAAAACATAAAATGTCATAAACTTGTGGACAGTTTTGTGAGGAAAAGGTCTGACATTTCAATACCCTAGGGCAATAGGTACAATGACCACATGGATAGCATCCAAATAAAGGGCCTGTAAAAAGGTGAGCTTGAGTAATAGAATATGTATCTCTATAATAAACCTTCTTGTAATGACTGAAAAGAGAACCCAAAGACCGCCCTTTGCGAAATGAATAGTGACACCGGTCCCCTATATATTTCTCTAAGACATTATCCAATTTTAACAAATGCCAATGCTTACGGATAATGTTCATAAATCCAACTGTATTCCTCCCATAGGTTGTTGCCAATCTAAGCAAATCAGACTTAACATGATCCCGGTTTCGAAAGGATAATAAATCAGTTCTATCTTGCTGATTTGCAAAACGATTGGCCCTCGTGATGTCACCCCCTAAATAACCCCTACTTTTAAACCTGGTGATAAGATCCCTCTTATAGGTTCATAGGTTCATACTAGGCTATCTGCCCTAGGGCATTTATAAGCCTAGCCAGAGTGTGTTTGGCTTTCGCCACCCATTTTAAATTAATTTTGCTATGCCCTTTTTCGAGGTTAGTATACTGTGCCTCTGTCTAACAGTGACACAGAAGTGATACCCGGGGTAAACCTATGATCTCCCATCCACTCATCAAGATTCCTCTTGAAGAGAGTCAGTGAGGGACTCTGCCTAACCTGGACTGAGACTTTATTCCAGAGTTAAGGGAGCCTCTGGGTTATGAATATGTCCCTCCAGCATGTCCTATTTATTTCAGTGCTGAGGTTCAAGTCTCTCGAGCACGTAGCTCGATGGGATTTGGATTTTCTGAGGTGCAGCATGTCCATTACTTCCGGGTTGGACATGGCTTTATACGTCAGGCACAGATCGCCTCTGAGCAGGCGGTATGCCACTGAGTAGAGCTGGAGTTTCTTTAACCAGGCAGCATATGGCATCTGTTTGAGCCCTTTGATCCTCTTGGTGAGGTACTTTTGGGGTCTTTCCAGTTGCTGCAGGTGTCTGGTAAGGTACATCCCAAAAGGGGCATTGTACTCAATTATGGGCCTGATGAGGGATGAGTAAAGAGGCACGATGACCTCCCCTGATCAAGATGTGAATCCCTTCATGATTAGGTGGGCTATATATAAATGTTTTTCTAACCACTTTGACCACGTGGTTGTCAAATGAGAGATTGCTATCAACTTGGGTCCCCAGGTCCTAATTACTTCTTCTGTACTTAATGGATTACCACCTATGTGGTAATTTGTGGGCACTTTGTTTTTGCCAAAGGGGATGACTATACACTTTTTGGGGTTTAGCTTGAGGCCATGGCTCTGGCACCACTTGTCTGTTTCTATGAGGCCCTTTTGGAGGATGCTTGTGTCGGCTGGAGAGTCGATTATGGTGCCCAGTTTGCAGTCATCTGCGAACTTGGTCAGCCACAGTCCTTCCGTGTTGGCGTGTACCTCTGAGAAATATATACCAAACAAGAGAGGTCCCAGGACTAAGCCTTGTGGGACGCCACTTGTAACTGGTTTGGAGTCTGACATGGCTCCAGCAATTCTAACCATGTGGGTTCTGTCCTTGAGCCAGTTTGCAACCCATCTAGTGACATAGGGGTTTATATTTAAGCTGGTGAGCTTATCTGTAATGCCCGAGTGGGGTATTGTATCGAAGGCTTTTGCGAGGTCCAGGTAGGCTGTGTGGACCACCTTCCCCTTGTCAATGGCCTTGGTGACTGTTTCAAAGAAATCGACCAGGTTTAAGAGGCAGGATCTGCCCTTAACAAAGCCAAACTGGGTAGGATCTGGTGTCTGTAGGTCCCCAATAGCTTTATTTATGAGGTCCATGATGATCCTTTCCATAGCTTTGCAGACCAAGCTAGTCAGGCTTATGGGGCGATAGTTTCCAGGATCCGTTGAGGCACCACCTTTGTGGAGAGGGATCACTGTTGCTGTACACCACTCTTTGGGTACCTATCCTGTAGTAAGGCTGAGATTGAACAGTAGTTTTATGTTTGGGTTTAGCTCTTCTTGGAGTTCATGTAGGATGCAGCCCGGGACACCGTCAGGTCCCATTGATGCAGTGTTTTTTGCTTTGTAGTGGGCGGCTCTTACCTGAGCATCTGAGATGTCAGGGGGGGCAGCACTTTGCTGGGATAGATATTTGCCCTTTTGGTGGGGAGGGGGGGAGAAGTTTGCGCTGAACCTGTCAGCTAGGATGTTGGAAATGTCTGTGGGTTCGATGTATTTTTTGTCATTTTGGACTAATTCTGAGCATATCTGGGAATTCCCACCCAGGTTATTAACATAACTAAAGAAAGCCTTGTGATTATCCTTAGTGTCCTGTGCAATTTTTCTCTCGATGCTGGCCTTAGACGATTTTAGGAGTGCCCGTAGATTTTTGCTAATACTGATCAGACATGCCTTCCCTTTTTGGGATTTTGCTCTATCATATGTAGTAGCTTCCTCCTTCTATTGTATAGTTTGTTTATGGCTGGGGTCCACCAGACAGGACGTCTGCCTTTGGAGGACTGGGTCTTGGTTTTATTTGGGGTTGCATGATCCATGTATTCCTGAAGGTGTTCATAGAATGCGTTTATAAAGGATTCTGCGGTCTGGGCCATATTTTCCACAGGTTCGGGGGCTTTGAAGGATTCCACCTCGGTTTTGAGGAATGTGAAATTTGCTTTAGAGAAGTTTTTCACTGTGGTTTTCTGGGCAGGGGGTGGTGTCGGGATGTGAATATCCAGTGAGATTAGTTTATGGTCTGATCTTACCAGTGAGGGATACACTTCTGGTCTGGAGCATAGAGTCCCCTTGTTGGTGATGATCAGGTCCAGTATGTTTTCCCCTCTTGTGGGAGTGGTAACAAGTTGTTCCATAGCATTTGAGTTTATAAATTCTAGGAACCTTTGGGCTAGGGTGTTGGAGCTAGAGTAATGCTCCCAGTCTATGTTTGGGTAGTTGAAGTCGCCCAATATAATGGTGTTTGGAGAGACCTTCATATTTTCCAGTGTTCTCAGGAAGGCCGAGTTGGGGTTCCTGGGTTTGGGAGGGTGGTCTGTAGCAGGCTATAAACTGGAAGGCAGTTTTACCCACTGTTAGCTGCACATGGATAGTCTGTGATGCTTCGTGCTGTGCCACCAACCTGGAGGTGTGGATATCTTTGATGAATATTGATACTCCCCCTCCTTTTGTGGTTCGGTCCAAGTTTTGGGGCTGAAAAGCATGGTATGAGGTATAACCTGGTAATGCTGGGGTGCTCTCGGGAGCCTTGAACCAGGTTTCTGTTACTGCACAGATATCGATGTTCTCCATGCTAAGGAGAGTTTCGAGTGCATGCATCTTGAGGTTTAGACTTCTGGCGTTGAGTAGCATTACTCTTAGTTTCTTATCCCTTGTGATACCTATGGAGGTGGGTTTGTCTTTTGAGCCTTGCCTAAAAAAGGCACTATGGGGGAAGCAAGAGCCTTTGCCAGTGTCTGAAAGCCCAGGGGTGACAGGTGCAAGCCATCCCTAGCGAAGCATCGTGGCTTGTCGAGCATGTCATCCCAGGCTGACAGGCACTGGATCCCCTTTGAATGGCACCAATACTTAAGCCAATTGTTGAAATTGATCATCTTGTCTTCATATTGTGGCATCATTCTTGGTGAGGGTAAGATGCTACTCAAGGTCAGGGTCATACTTGCCTGGGCTACATGCTCAGAGAGCTCCTCTATGTCTTTTTTCATGTAGTCCAGGGAGGTACGTCTCAGGTCATTCACACCAGCATGGACAATGACCGAGTCATATTTGTACTTGCCTTGGAGTGAACTGAGTGCTTGTGTTATGTGGCGAATCCTAGCGCCCGACAGGCAGCCCACCGTGACCTTCTCCTTGTTCAGTCTGGTGAACGGGACGTCAGTGTGCCTGACGATAGAGTCGCCTATTACAAGTGTATCAGGTGTGTTGTTTAGCCTTAAGGGCTCTGACTGTTCGGCAAACTGGCTTTGTGAGCTATGTGTTGCACGTGTTTTGTTTTGGGGTAGCGGTTGCTTGGGTGTCTGCTTTGGAGGTCTCTGCTGCTTAGGCAGATTTTTATTTAGAGCCTCCAAGTATGTTTTTGTGTGTTTATGTGTTTGGTTTGCTGTCGTGGTAGGTCTATGTGAGACTGGAATTGTAGTGAGTGTGGTTTCCTTCTCCTCCTGACTGGTTACGCCAGTACTGATTTGAGAGAGCTTAGCCTCCAGTTTGGCTATATGGTTGCATCTCTCACATGTGTTGGAATTTGTTGGGAGGAGGAGAGGGTTGTCTGTGTACATGAGGCAGTTGTAACATTGCCTCAGGATTCCCAGATTCACCAGCTGGACCGGAGAGGAGATTGACAACTGACCTTTGGACATGCTAGAATAGTATTGGGAATTCCTTTTTAATTGAAAAAAGGGCCAGTGGGGAACAAGGTACTCAAGGGGAGTTTGTAAGGGTGTAGTGCTTTTAATTTTTTAGTGCTGACTTATATAATTGCTTTAGTGAGCAAGTGCCAGGTAACTTAAATGCAATGTGGTACAGGTAACTTAAATGCAAAAACGACAAACAGTAGCTTTCTTTCACGTGAAACAAGGAAATAAGTACAGTAAGCAATGCAGATATCACTAGGGATCCACAGAAGCACTGAAAAGCCACGTTTTAGGTGGAATTAGCGTTTCAGGGAAATAACAAGCAAACAAACAATAAGCATACAAACAAAGCTAGATTCAGCAGGCCTGGATCTAGCCTATGCTACAGCAAACAAGGTGTACCAATTTCAGTAAGAAACAGTTCAAATATGCAGGCACTATAAGCCTTTAACCAGAAATTCCCAGCTCAGAAGGGCGGAGTCCAGCCTCTCCTCCCACAAGAGTGCAGACCACGAACCTTCTTAATGTAAAATAACTGGCCTGAAGCCCAAGTGCTTAAACCAGAACTAATACACTTTTAGAATAACAGACACTGAGCCCTCAATCAAGCAGTTCCCAACTTAGAAGGATGTAAGCTATCTGTCCTGCCACCACAGTGCAGGCCACAAACCTTCCTAATGTAAAACACCTGGTCTGAAGCCCAAGTGTTTAATCCAAAAGACTTAGAATGATAGCTACACTTTAATCAAGTTACTACCAAGCAGTAATAAATACTATTGAATACTTTAAAGAATGCCTGGATTAGTGCTCAAGTTATACAAACAAAGCTAGATTCAGCAGGCCTGGATCTAGTCTATGCTACAGCAAACAAGGTGTACCAATTTCAGTAAGAAGTTGTAATGGTCGTATGTGCGGGAGCTGGAACAAATCCTTTTAACTCGAAGGAATTGAGACTTGGGGATGTTCTTGATGACATGCTGGGAGTGGAAACTGGTGGCATGTAGTAAGGTATTAAATTGGGGAAATTTTTTAAATATCTCACTCTCAAGAGTGTTGGTATCCGTTCTTTTTACCAAAACATCCAAAAAGGTAATTTCAGATCTAGAAAAAGTCAACTTAAACCCAATCCCCCATATATTACCATTTTAGATACTCAAGGAATTCCAAAAGGAATTCCTCATTACCTCTCCACACCATCCAGCAGTCATCAAGATACCTCCTCCAAATATCCATCTCGTTGATAAAGATATTGTGACTGATGTCATAAATTACCTGATCCTCCACATACGCCATAAATAGATCTGCATAAATGGAGGCAAAAGAAGCCCCCATAGCAGTGCCCTGTGTCTGCCAGAAACACCTGTCCTTAAAAAAGAACACATTGTGAATCAGGACCTGTTCAGTCATGCATACCAAGAGGGTATTAAAACCAGGCATATAAATGTTGACCTTATCCAACCAGTATTGCAGGGCCAAAAGTCCTGCCCAATGGGGAATACTGGTATATAGGGAGGTGACATCCAGGGTGCACAAAAACCAATGGGACTCTAGTTGGGTCTCAGAGATAATAGAAAGGAACTGTGTGTAGTGTCTTGGATTCTAGAACGTATATGTACCAAAAGTGGTTTTAAGTATAATGTAAGAAATTCAGAAATGGGTTCCGTAAGGGAACCCCTACCTGATACAATCGGTCTCCCGGGCGGCCTTATGGGGTCTTTATGGATCTTCGGAAGAAAATTGATATATTGCCTGCTAGGAAAATCAACCTTAAGTTGATGACACACTTCATTATTAATGATGCTCTCCTCTGTAGCCAAATCCAAAACCTTGTTAACATACTTTTTAAATTGCAAAGTGGGGTCCACCTGCATTTCCTGATAATGATTATGATTGGATAACTGGTGATCAGCTTCGGCTTCATAGTCCCCCAGATCCTGGACCACCACTGCTCCCCCTTTGTCCACTGAAAGAACAACAATATCCTTGTTCTTAATCAATTTCTCCAAACAAATTTCCTGATCTTTATTCAAATTATCTTTAAACCTGTCCTGTTTATGGAGATATAAATGTAAATCTTTAAGGACAGCATTTTGAAATGTTTGGACAATGGGTTGCATAGGTGGCCTGAACCTGGAGGGCCGGAAGCGAAATTCCCTAACCTCAGAGGCATCATGATCAGTCCCATGAAAATAGCATTTCAAATTCAAATTTCGACAAAAATTAACCACATCCTCAGCAAAAAAATGTTCTTGGACAAAAAACCCAGGGACAAAACTTAGTCCTTTATTCAATATATCAACTTGTTGATCATCCAATAACACTGAGGAAATGTTATGCACATTGTTAACATTGGATGCTAAATCCTGGTCATCTGTTGAAGGATGTCCCCCAGCCCATCTGGGTTTGTGATGCTTCCTCCCCCCTCGTCTCTGGGACTTGTACCTAAAGGGGTCTTTCCAATAAAACCTCTATCCAAATTATTCCTCTTGGAAACAGGGGAAATGCTAATATGAGTATCCTCCCATTCAGTATTGGAGGATGAGTCCTCGCCATATTGCATGGACTCCCTGCTCCTTTTCTTCAGAATAGATTTAGGCCGAATAACTCTCATTCTCTTAGATGAATCAGTGGGCATATCAAATTTGACTCTAGGTCGCAATTCAAATGGCTTCCCCCTATCATAGTCTCCTATATCCGTAGTAAATTACTTGACCTTTCTATCCTTTAAACCTGAATCCAAAGTAACCAATTCCTTGCCAAGTTTTCCAATATTGTCTTTATAGCAAGAAAGTATGGAAATAAAACCTCCACAGTTTTGCTAATCAACGATACATTGGCAATTTGCTGTTCAACCTTCCTCTCATAGAAACTACTCAAAAGATCCACAAAAGTCATGGAAACATTTTGTTGGGCCCTCCGCCCATTGTGTGAGAAGACATTCATCCGGTTCAGCCACCATAGGTTGAATCCTAACCCTAAGACCTCTAGGAACTATTTTTCTACATTGATAGGCCCGAAATATTTTTAGATGCCTAACATTTTTACGAAGAGAAATGAGGTCTTTGGTCAATTTAGCAAAAGCTAAATTACAATCCTGAATAGGATCCCGGACACCCTGAACAGCATCACCTGAACCTGAAGCTAGGCCAGAAATTCCCAGATCCTCAGAGTCTGAAGACAGACCTTTGATTAAATTTGCTAGTTCCATCCCTGGCCAAAAATAAACGCTAATTCAATACCAGGTACAAAGATATATGTAACACATGTGAAAAATACAGGTTCCACACTAAATATATTACATAAACAATTGGTTGGACAATCAGTATACTAAATGCATAATTCATGTAACCAACCTTAAATCTTAAATACACTCCAAATTAGGTGAAACCATATGGCCACCTTATTATTACACTTCATAAACCACAAGGGAACCATATATGATCACAAATATCAAAAGTCAAGGCCCCAATTAGATATTATTATAGCCAACAAGCTTATTAAAAAAGCCTGTATTGAGCCTACAAAAGGCTCACACTACGTAAACAAAAAGGGGCCATATATATATATATCTTAAATCACAAGTATGAAAAGTATATATATTTATTTATGTATTTATTTATTTATTTATTTAAATTTGTTGACCGGGAGTGTCCGACTGGACTTGGGTCCATTTTCAGCGGAGGTCCGGGGAGAAAAGCTCCACAGTAAAATAAACAGACAGTAGTTGCATTGGATTACATAACGATTAACAATTTAACATAGATTAACGTCATCTCGCCGGCTCAGTCGGCGAATATTGTAGAAACCCGTAAGAACAGTCCCATACAAGTAGCTGACAGGGGAAATAATAATGTCGATGAGGTCATTGTTCGTAAGAAAACTCTTGAAGGGAATATGGTGAGAAATACTAGAGGCAGGAACCACAAGACTGTCGATGACTGTTTAGTAGAGGTTCATAACTTTGATATAGCGCACCCTTTCCCCATCAGAGTAGACAGACAAGAGGGGAGGATGCGTTCAGCAAGCAGGGGAAGGCAGAAGAGGAAACATTCTGCAGAGAGATATACCAATCACAACATAAAGAAAATGTGGGAAGGGAGGGCGAACAATTAGTTTTTAATATTTCTAAACGTACCTTGACAACAGATGAGATGATTTTGTTGAACAAAGGATTATCCTTTATTCCTACTAGGATTAGTAATTATGAAGAAACTATTAGAGATTTTAAGCTCTTCATTCGCAATTTATCTTTAAAGATATTTTTTAATGGTCAAAGCTCTCAACTAAGAAAGGAGTATAAGAAGTCCAGTGTTTTTGTACCTCTCTTACATCCTTTAGTGGCTGCATATAGCAAGCTGGTAGAGAATGAATTGTTTAAGATGTATGAGAATGGAACTAATAAGACTACTAGGAATAGACAGAATCTGTCTTATGAACAGAGGGCCTCGTTGAAGAATCTCATAAATGACCAGTCACTAACTATTAGACCCGCGGATAAGGGAGGAGGGGTAGTGTTGATGGATAGGGAACAATATGTCAATGGAATGAGACTGATGCTGACGGATGATATACACTACATGCACATAGAGCAGGATATGGTAGATAGTATTGTGCATAGGATTCAATATAACTTACAAGATTTATATAAAGCCAATATTATTGATTCTCAACTATATGAATATATGTGTATAGAGTATCTGTTAATACCAATCCTTCATGGACTTCCCAAAATCCATAAAAATTTGGAAAATCCCCCGTATAGACCAATTGTGGCTGGTAGAGGGTGGTCCACAGAACCACTATCCATTTACGTGGAAAATCAGCTCAGACCCTTAGTGGACAAGAATGTGTATATCCTAAGAGATACGAAACAATTCCTTTTAGATTTAAACGAGTCTTTAAGTAGTACGTCACTAGGAAATGAATATATATTTGTTACCATGGACGTGCAATCCCTGTTCACAGTTATTCCTAATACAGAGGGTATAGTGATGGTGAGTGATTATTTGAAACGTAGTTCAGAGATGACTAACAGTAAGATTGAGTTAGTAATGTTCCTCCTAGAATTGATACTGGAATCCAATGTTTTCTATTTTGAGGGTGAATATTATCTACAGAAGGATGGCATAGCTATGGGCACTTCATGTGCCAATAGCTACGCCAACCTGTTTATGGCTGAATGGGAACATATTCATCTATTCAGCTTGGAACTGTACAAGAAGCATGTGCCGTTCTTTAGACGTTTTGTGGATGATTTGTTCCTGATTTGGACTGGTACCTTAAGTGACTTGAAAGTCTTAATTGATGACATGAACTTAAGTAGTGAGTATCTCAAGTTTACTTATGAATGGTCAGGAACTAAGCTACCATTTCTAGATGTATATGTAGAAAGATTATCTAATGGTATGGTTAACACAGGAGTATACAGAAAGGGTTGTCACAAGAATTCCCTTTTATATAGGACGAGCATGCATCCAGGTTATGTCTACCAAAATATAGTGAAAGGGCAAGCAATGCGAATATCTAGATATAATCCTACTGAGGCAGGATATGAACAAGAGATGAATGACTTAAAAGATAGATTCTTATCAAGAGGATACTCTGCACATGATATTTCCAGAGGATTTCTTGACATGAACAGATTAAGAGAGAATAGAGCCGCACCTTATTTTGGTAGCATTCATGCAATGGAGAGAGAGAAGACCGTAGAGGTACATCCAGAGAGTAGTGGTTATGGTGTGGATAGGGGGCTGGCATGTTCCATTTATTTTACTTAGTGATGTAGGGAACATTAAAGATGTGATTAGAGGATATTGGGATGTTTTAACTATAGATCTCATACACTTAAAGATATTGTTGGTGATGCACCTAGGTTTATTTATAGGAATAAGAAAAATTTAAGAAGGTTACTATGTTATCCATCAGAACAAATACACAGTGAAAATCTCTCAGGATATGGTACAATGAAGTGCAATGAGTGTAATTTTTGCAATTACATAACTACAGATAACATGTTTACACATCCAATAACCCTAAGAGAATATCAGTTTAAAGTGAGGGGTACTTGTTTGTCGTCTAATGTCATTTACCTAGCTTCCTGCATAGAATGCGATGCATTCTATGTTGGTAAAACAAACAGGAAGCTAAGGGATCGAATACGGGAGCATATATATAACATTAGGGTTGGTATGAAGACCAATGCATTGGCGAGACATGTAATGGAGAGAGGGCATGAACACACTTTTCAGTTTTTAATAATGGAACAGATTATACCAGGACCAAGAGGGGGTGATATTAGGACATTTACTGAAACAAGGGAAGCCAACTGGATTATTAGATTGAAGTCTGACACCCCACCTGGTGTGAATGCTATGGTTTCAGTGAAACCATTTTTAAAATCTAGGAAATTGCCCAGATAATTTTATCAGTTTGTGTACCTGTATTGTTTTTATTTAATTTTTTATATGTATGTAGTGATACATTATTAACAATGAGCTCAGTATTTGTATAAGTAGATAGTTTTGTATATGAATATATTGAATTATTTAGATGCACTATATACCTTTAAATTTTAAATAATTGAATGCTTTTCCCGCCTAAGTAATGTATTTAAATTGTGTGTGTAACAATTAACTGATAGGTCTGAAGAAGCCATATCGGTGAAAGCGCTTACCTGCAGTCACTTTTCGTTGTGAATAAAAGCTTTTTCCTTGGATTATCGGAGCTCGTGTTTTGTGTGCATACCATACTGAATATATGTGGGACCGTTTACTATTTATAGCGTCAGCGTTTGGTTTGCCTGCCCTATCTCTAATTTCTGTATTAACATAGAAATTACTTACAACATATTTACAGATGAAGAACATAGTACATCAGTAGACAACTAGAATCTTTATCTGTGAAGTACATAACAGGCATTAACAAATGTAATAATGAGAAGTTCCTGCTGTATAATAAGTACTAGGCTTATGAGCATCTGAGCTTGCTATCATCAAGGTAGTTAGTGAAGGTGAAAGAAAGGTAGTAGTTGGATGGGGTGGATGATATTAGAGTGGGAGTTGCAAGGGCATAGCCAGCATGTTTTTAGGTGCGCTTTTAATAAAGTTTTGAAGTTGGTGCATGATGGTACGGAGGTAATTGTGGGTGGGAGTGAGTTCCATAATTTGGCTATGGCGCAAGAGAATAGTGCTTCACCAGCAGAGTTATTGGCTTTAGTGATTGAGTATCCTTGGCCAGTGGTGGAAAAGCAGTAAATAAGATATGTTCAGAAGAACTATCATGATGTCCGGAACAATAAAGTAAAAATTATCCAATCTTCTAATTATAAACCAAAAAAATTTTTTTTTTGGATAAACCGAATAGTCCATGCAAATATAACCCCCAAGGTATAATACATCACATAGCATATACCATCAAAAAAGAAAAAAATCCTAAACCTCAAAAGGGCCCAGAGACGAAAAGAGAGGCGGAAGACTTACACACTAATAACTCACTAACTCCACATTACCAAATACAGAAATAGAGAGTAATACATATAGAATGCATATAAAAAAACATGTGAAACATATAAGCTCAAAAGCCCACCAATTTTACATATAATAAGCTATTAATTCTATAGAAAACGGTTATGAAGGCCAGCTTTTAAAAGTGAGCCCAATGGAACAAACCCAAAACAACAATTGTATAGAAAATAAACTGATGCCTAAATATAATTGAAAAGAACAAACATACAACATATCTTAAAAAAATATATACTGCTCCTAACCTATCCATAATAATAGTAATAATGGCAGTACATGACATAAGAATGCAAATATGTTTGAAAACAACCAGCATATCAGATTGAACAATTATCTAAATTTGTCATAAATATGATACCATGTAAGATGTCAAACAATTGACAAACAAATGATGAACCATTAATAAATACTTGCAAGAATAAAGTCCTCATGAAATGTTCCGCCATACAAAAAAAGAAAAAATATAGTCACGTTAAGTTCTCAGTCCAATTGACCACAAAGTCCCAATATAAACCCATATGCGACTGGGAACATCCAAACAGGAACTCTGGATTTTGAAAAAAGAATCAGCATCCCAAAACACCAAACAACCATCATTCCACCATATTATAAGGCGCTCCAAAGCTTTCTAATCCAAATATGTAATGCCATCCAGGGGAAGCCATCAGCAGGAGACAAAAACCTTCAATAAATCCAAAACATCCTCCTGCAGGAATGGCTGGTGCACGGCTGGAAAACCAAACCAAAAGTGAAGAAAGAAAGCCAGCACTCAACTCCTGGAATCAGGCAATCTTATTTAATGTCCAACTTCAAGACAGCAAAATAACATAACCGTACACCAACATGGTTGTACCGGTATCGGTAAATCCGTCATCAGCAACCAAACATGATGTACAAAATGAAGACAAAACCTAACTTGCTGTCTTCCAACTTATACAAATTTCATATAGAAAGCATGGAGCACCCTCTAGTGCATCAATAAAATAGTGCACTAGTTCATAAATGCATGAAATGTAATGCAAATAAACACAATTATCCCAAATATATACATTAATATATGAACCCAAATATAACAACAAACGTGAATTGGATGCCTCAAAAATGATCGTTCAAGCCAGGGGAAATAGAGCCCCTAGTTTGATGATCCACATTTTCTCTACGGGCAATTTTTGTTTTATGGTCATTGATCACATTAAGGACAGACATGTACAATCCCATGTTTTACATGATAGGCTTACCTATAAAGAGAAAATGTGGATCATCAAACTAGGGGCTCTATTTTCCCCTGGCTTGAATGATCATTTCTGAGGCATCCAATTCACATGTTTGTTGTTATATTTGGGTTCATATATTAATGTATATATTTGGGATAACTGTGTTTATTTGCATTACATTTCATGTATTTATGAACTAGTGCACTATTTTATTGATGCACTAGAGGGCGCTCCATGCTTTCTATATGAAATTTGTATAAGTTGGAAGACAGCATGTTAGGTTTTGTCTTCATTTTGTACATCATGTTTGGTTGCTGATGAAGGATTTACCGAAACCGGTACAACCATGTTGGTGTACGGTTATGTTATTTTGCTGTCTTGAAGTTGGACATTAAATAAGATTGCCTGATTCCAGGAGCTGAGTGCTGGCTTTCTTTCTTCACTTAAGGGATAAATAAGCCTGAAAATAGGCACATACCTCCAAACATAAGTACATCAGGCCTGAAAATAACCTTCCTTCAAGATGCAGACAGTTGACGTGTCTGTTAGGTACACTGACTGTGGCAGGGAGATCCAAGAAACAAAAATTTGTTAGAAAAGAGGGGCAGTCTGAAGAATGGAAAAATTCCTTTACTTCACACTACATTTGTTTGATGGTGGAAAAAAGCAAAGCAACATGTCACATATGATGTTTTAACTAACTTTGATACACTGCCTCCCCTCTTTGTAAAACGTTCAAAACCACTGAGTCTAGTAACTATTATGCCTTGTCAGTCCCTACCTTAGACTGTCCCTCCTCTCTCAAGGAGGGCTAGTGCGACTTATAAATATCCATCTAATTATCCTGGTCAATTTGAAGGAAGATAGTGCATCACACTGCTTTATCTGCTGGGGAGTCCATTCTTGAGGTAAAGGAGATGCCAAGTAAAGAAAGTCTCTCCACATTTTTTTATTTATCTGCAGTAGCAAGTCTAGATAACATTTGCTGGTATTTGTGGGACTGTTTGATATGTGAAGTTACAGAAGAGTCTGAATCACTGGGTCAGTCATTGCTCTGAAGCATACCTCTCAACCTGTAAACATTTAAAACAGGTACAAAGTCTCTCGAAAAGCAGGTACATTCAGCCATAAATCTGGACATCGGATTAGTATAACATTTGAATACCAGCTGGCACATAACTCTTCCACTTCAGTAGGCATGTGGGATACTACTCAGGAACACGTTTAAAACAGAGTGAATACAAAAAAGATGGAAAAAATATAAAAACATTATCAAAGAGAGGGTAAAATATGTAGACTTTAATGAACTGTATTCCAAAATGCTACAAAACAAGATTTAATATTTGCTTCTGAAAATGGAGATATAGGACGTGCCATCTTTCTTTAAATTATTGCTGTCACTACTGTGTTCATAGGTAGGTTCTAGGCTATCCGCCCAAGGGCCTACATAAGCCTAGCCAACAAGGTTCCCTGGCTTACACCACCCAAGAAAGTTATTGTCCTGTGCCACTGTCGAGCAGAGACACAGAAGTGATCCCCGGGGTGTATTTCCTATTTCCCATCCACTCATCAAGATTTTTCTTGAAGAGTGCTAATGAAGAACTTTGCTTGACATAGATGGGTAGCCTGTTCCAGAGTATGGGAAGTCTCTGGGATAGGAATCTATCCCTCCAGCATGTCCTGTTTATTGTGGTGACAAGGTTTAGGTCCCTAGAGCGTGTAGCTTAGAGGGATTGGGATTTCTTTAGGTGTAGCATGTCCAACAGCTCTGGGTTTGGCACAGCTTTATATGTTAGGCAGAGATCACCTTGGAGTAGGCGATATTCTACGGAGTAAAGCTGAAGTTTTTTGAGATGGTCAGTGTAGGGCATTTGTTTGAGTCCAGTAATCCTCTGTGAGGTACTTCTGTGGCCTTTCCAGCTGCTGCAGATGTCTTGTGAGGTAAAAGGAGCGTTGTACTCTATAATGGGTCTAATGAGGGAAGAGGGGAACGATGACCTTTTTTTTCCTGGATGAGAACCCTTTTATGATGAGGTGTGCCACGTAGAAGCACTTCCTGACTACTGTGGCGATGTGACTATCAAAGGAGAGACTACTGTCCACCTGGGTCCCAAGGTCTCTTATCACGCATTCGGTGTTAAGTAGATTGCTGCCTATGTGGTAGTTCATGGGTACAGAGTTTTTACCAAAGGGGATGACACTGCACCTTTTGGCATTGAGCTTGAGGCCATGGCTCTGACACCAGGCATCTGTCTCAGAGAGGCCCTTCTGTAGGATGTTCACATCATTTAGGGACTTGACTATGGCTCCTAGTTTGCAGTCATCTGCGAACTTCGTTAGCCAGAGGCCTTCTGTGTTAGCCTGTACTTCAGAGAAGTAGATACCAAATAGGAGCGGTCCCAGGACAGAACCCTGTGGTACTCCAATTGTCACTGGTTTGAGGTCAGATTTGGAGTCTGCAACTTTTACAGTGTGGGTTCTGTCAGTGAGCCATTTGGCAACCCATCATGTGACGTAGGGATTTATGCCTAGTTTATTGAGTTTAGCTATAATTCCAGAATGGGGATGATGTCGAAAGCCTTGGCAAGGTCAAGATAGGCTGTGTGAACCACCTTACCCTCATCTACGGCTTTGGTGACTGCCTCAAAGAAGTCGATCAGGTTCAGGAGGCGTGATCTGCCTTTCACAAACCTGAACTGGGTGGGATCCAGAGTTTGGAAGTTACCATTGTCTTTGTTTATGAGTTCCATGATGATACGTTCCATGACCTTGCAGACCAGGCTCGTCAGGCTAATAGGTCTGTAGTTCCCGGGATCAGTGGTGGCTCCCCCTTTGTGGAGTGGGGTAACTGTTGCTGTGCGCCATTCAGTGGGCACAAAGCCTGATGCAAGGCTATTATTGAACATGGTGCTTAAGTGAGGAGCCAGTTCATTCTGAAGTTTGTGAAAAACGCAGCCTGGGATGTTGTTCGGTCCCATGGATGCTGTGTTTCTGGCTTTAGAGAGTGCAGCTTTCACTTGCATAGTTGTGATTACAGGGACTCTGCATTCTTCCTGTATAGATATGGACCCTTTAGGGGGTGAGGGGAGTAAAGTTAGCACTGAACCTGTCTGCCAGGATGTTGGCAATATCAGTTGGTTCTGTAATTTTCGTGCCTTTGTGCTGTAACTCAGAGCAGATCTGGGTGTTGCCTTTGAGATTCTTGACATAGCTGTAGAATGCTTTGTGGTTGTCCTTGGAATTAGTGGCGATTTTATTTTCATAGCTAGCTTTGGAGGATCTTATAAGGGATCTCAGCTTCTTACTGAGGCTGACCAGGAAGCTCCTCCACTCATGGGATTTTACTCTCTTTTGCAACAGTTTCTTCCTTCTGTTGTACAGTTTGTTTATGGCAGGGGACCACCAGATTGGCTTCCTTTTTTTGGGAGGATAGCGTCTTGGTTCTGTTTGGGATAGCACGATCCATGCACTCATGCAAGTGCTTATAGAGTGCATTTGTGTAGGATTCAGCAGTTGTAACTGTATTGTCCATCTGCATGGGTGTCATGAAGTTCACTACTTCTGTCTTAAGAAGCATGAAGTTGGCTTTGGAGAAATTTTTACTGTGGTTTCCTTAATGGGGGTGGGGGTGGGATGTGGATATCAAGGGTGATTAGCTTATGGTCGGATCGGACCAACGAGGAGTTGACTTCAGGTGTGGAACACCGGTCACTCATGTTGGTAATTACTAGGTCTAGGATATTGTTGCCCCTGGTGGGGGTGTGGATAAGTTGATCTAGGGCATTGGAGTTTATGAATTCCAGAAAGCGTTGCGCTAAGGAGTTGGTACATGAGTAGTTTTCCCAGTTAATGGTGGGGTAGTTGAAGTCGCCCATTATTACAGTGTTTGGTTGAACCCTAATATTTTCCAGTACATCAAGAAAAGAGGATTGGGAATCCTGGGGCATGGGGGGGGGGGGGATCTGTAGCAAGCTACAATTTGGATTGCAGTTTTGCCAAGAGTTAGTTGCACTTTGATAACCTCGGATGCATTATGCTGTGCAACTAGCCTGGAGGTGTGGATATCCTTAATGAATATGAACACACACCCACGTTTGGTGTTTCAGTCCAGGTTACATGGCCGAAAAGTGTGGTATGAGTTATAGCCTGGTAGTGCAGGGGTGCTCTCTGGAGCCTTGAACCAGGTTTCAGTCACTGCACATATATCGATGTTCTCCATTTTAAGGAGTGCCTCGAGTGAGAGCATTTTGAAATTTAGACTTCTAGCATTGAGTAGCATTACCCTCAATTTTTGCTTGTTTGTTCCTATTATGGTGGTGAATTTGTTACTTGAACCCTGCCTAAAAAAGGCACTATAGGGGCAGCAAGAGCCTTAGCCAGTATCCGGAATCCCAGGGGCGACAGGTGCAGGCCATCTGTGGCAAAGCATCGTGGTCTGTTGACCATGTCATCCCAAGCAGAAAGATACTGGATCCCCTTAGAATGACACCAGAAGCTTAGCCAATTGTTGAAGTCAGTCATTTTCTCTTTGTACTGTGGTATCATTCTGGGTGATGGCAGAATGCTACTCAGGGCTAGGGTCATACCTGCCTGGGCTGCAAGATCGGAAAGCTCTTCCATGTCTCTTTTCATGTAGTCCAGGGAGGTACGTCTCCGGTCATTCACACCAACATGGACAATGACAGAGTCATATTTGTAATGGTGGAGTGACCTGAGTGCGTGGGTTATGTGGCGGATGCTGGCACCCGACAGGCAGCTGACAGTAACCTTCGCCTTGTTTAGCCTGGTGAGTGGGACATCAGTGTGCCTGACTTTAGAGTCACCTATGACTAGTGTGTTGGGTATGTTGTTTTGCCTTATTGGCTGTGTTTGAGCCATGTGTTAGTTATGTAGTGTGTTTTTCGGTTTGCTTGACAGCTTCAGAAGTCATATATTTGATGAGGGGGAGTCCAGAAAATTGTGTGAAGGATAAATCAAGCCTGAAAATAGATACATTCCTCCAAAGTAAAAACAGTTGAAACATCTGCTTAAATGGTAAGGGAAGGATTGTTTCTTCTGAGGAGCCTATAAGACACACACACACACACACACACACACACACACACACACACACACACACACACACACACACACACACACACACACACACTTCTGATAGAGTAGGTATTTTAAATCTGTGATCCACTTTGTTTCTGAGGTTTTTCCAACTGTTTGATATGTCTGGTGAGATGCAGCATGTAATTGGTTTCATCAATACTGTGTAGAAGGGGGCAATAACATCTTTTGATCTGGACAATATTCCCTTGAATGCCTGTATGAATTCTGTCCACCACTTATTCTGGTACTCCTTTGCATGTGTTAACGGCCATGGATTTGAAGTGCTTCTGCAGAACGAGGGAGTAGCAGGTTCTTACAAGCTCCTGAATGTGCTTCATCTGGTCTTTCTTTCCTTTTCAGACTGACCCCTTCATACCTGTCTTGACATAATTTTCTCTTCCCGCCGTCCCTTCTGGTATTGATAATACAGGTGATCACCTCTCTAGATGTCTGAGGGCTTACCCTCAGAATTTGATAATGGCTTTGTAGCATAGTACTTTCTGTTACAGAGATCTGTTCTGGATGTCTTCTCTAAATGTAAGCAGGCTACTTCTGGGGTTTCCAGAGAGATGAAAAATGGAAAATAGACAACACCCTCAAAATCTCTAGATTTTGGTGAAGAAGAAGACTTAACTTATTTTGATCAGATTCACTCCTCCTTTGGTTTTGATGAGGATGAGAAAGACTCGCTATTTTAAGGCTCCCAATCTTTCTCAGGGTGTAATGTTTGGGGATATTAAGTCTTATGGAGACCTTATTAAATGGGGGAGTAAATTCCTCACCATAAAAAAAGTTGAGCAGATCTGCTGGATATTAAATGTTCTAAACCCTCAGCCATCCACTTCCCCAAATAATAGAAATGTTTCCAGATGCCTTCAACAGTACATGCTTAGAATATGATTTTCACAGCTAGCCTAAAGTCTTTACCTTGTGTAGGAGTAGGGATCAGTACCTTTGTATGAATTCCATGGTGCAACCAGCAGCAATTATCTTGGAAGATGTAAATGGATCAAAGTTTGGTTCCAGGGCTTAATATACATTTCCCTTGGTGTGGAAGGTAAGTGCATTTTGTCATGTATAGTTCTGAAAGTGGGTAAGCGCATAATCAAGTGGATTATGCCTGTCTTTGCCAGGGCTTGCTTGATCTGATGTTCTTCTTGTTTCACTGTTGCAGTCATTACATTTGGGTAATCTGCTGGCAGGTTGCCCTCAGTCGGCCTGAATAACAAAGTCTTGGGTCCTGCATCGGTTGCTGTCTCCTCTTTCATGACGTCAGGTCGTCAGGGGTATAAAACATGCAGCTGATGCCATTTTAATCAGTCTTTCTTGCCGTGCGGTGCCCGAAGCAGAAGCAGTTCGCAAGTGCCGGTCGGCCGACTTCTGAAATTTTCATTTTCAAGTTTCAGAACCGAAGTCTTCAAACTAAAGCTGAGTACCCTGTTGGGGAAACTTTTTCTTGCTCCTTACCGATGTCAGTAAAAGTTAATAATTGTATTACTTGTGGGAAGCAAATACCTCATAAGGATTTTCATTTGTACTGTATTCCTTGCCTAGGCCCTGACCACAACGTGCCTTGCTGTCGGTTTTGTACTAAATTTAACCAAGCACTATTAAGCGTTGGTATATTTTTGCTTTCTAAACACTTTGGTTCAAGATTTAACTATCCTGAAATGTTGTCGGTTAGAAATCCAAAATTCATAAAAAACGCAAAGAAAAAGACAGAGACAGTTGAGGTCCAAAACCCATGATGAAGCTTCTCCTAAGCCAGTCGCCGGTTCGCCGGTACTCTGAGGCGCTTTCGCAGCCCCTGATGCCAGCTACGTTTGAGTTGCAGGCCTCTACTGAGACCCATTCCGAGTTCGGTATGCAGTGAGATTTTTCAAGTATTGAACCCACGGATGTCTCTCCCTTGGATGGGTCCGGAGCCGCTGAGCAGGCACCGGCTTCTGAGGGTGTTTTCAGGCCTAAAGATTTGTATATTAAACCAACACCATCATCAAAAACAAGGCCAAAACCAACTTCTATGTCAAAAAAAAACAACGCATGAGCCAAGTGCTCAGGCCCCTATACCTAAAAATCAAATGATGAAAATGGCTGAGGATTTAAAGTTCCCAACCCCCTCCTGCTAAGAGGCCTAGGCAGGGCACTGATTATGAATCTTCATATCAGGTTTCCATTTCTTCTGATTCCTCTTTTGATCAGGAATTTTCTATTCCCCCTTATGAGGACTCTGATGCAGAAGAATCCATCCCTTCTGCTTCTCCTCTTGAGGATTTTTCTTTTGGAGAGACTTTGCATACCTTAAGGGAGCATTTTCATTGGGAGAGTCAGGATTTTTCAGAATCCAAAAAGAGGCTTAGGGATTTTCTTCTCCTTCCTCAGCATAGGCCTTTGGCTATACCTCCTGTTTTAGACATTGTTGATGATATTTTCTCAGAATCCAGCATGGTTCCTGTTTCCCTGCCTCCGGCTCCTAGTAAGTCAGACAGATATTACAGGGTTCCTGACTTGTCAAAATCCTACTGCTGACCCTGAAACAATTTCTCAGGGTCCCAAGGGTATTAAGGCTTCTACTGCTAAAAATCCTACCCCTTCTAATAGAGATTCCAGGGCGCTGGATAGATGGGATAAGAGGGTTTATATGTCTGCAACCCTGGCAATCAGGGCTTTAAACTGTCAATTTCATATGCTTAAATATCACCAGCATGTCTTGGGCTTACTGAAACAGAAAATTATGTTGATTTCTGATTGTATAGAAAATAGAGTTACATGATTTATTGCATTCAGCTGAACAAGTTGGAAAGCATACTTTGCAATGTGGTTTTGATTCCTTGGAGGCCTCTTGCAGGGCCGCCGTAACTGGATCTGTGATAAGAAGGCATGCTTGGCTGTAGGAGCAAAATCTTCCTGATTGTGTCAAAGCTAAATTGTTGGATGCTCCTTTACAGCAGGACAGTTTCTTTGGTAATAAGGCAGAAGAAGTTTTGAAAAAGATGGAAGACAAAGCTAAATCTATGCAAACAGTATAAGATTTCTTGCAAGTGCAGCCACCCAGGTTCAGTAGGCATCGGCCTACTAGGAATTGGTCCTTAACAGTACCCAACAGAGCCGCTCAGGTCAAACCCAGACACTCCAAAGTCTCCAGGTTTCAGTCACAAAGATCTTACAGGACAAAACAGTGGGGTGCCTCCACCTCCAAATCAGGAAGTAGCAAAGCACCACCCTATGGTAAACAGTCTCAATGACTTTCCTCTGCCATTTCCAAGCACTTATCTTTTGGCAGCCCCTTTGAGGGGAAAACTAGCACTTCATGCTCAAAATTGGCATCTAATTACCCAGGACAAGTGGGTCTTTAATGTAGTATCCCAGGGATACAGATTTCATTTCCACACGTTGCCAATTCCAAACGGATGGCCAGATCTGCCTCCAAATCAGTGGGCAGAAGCCCAGAAACAAGTCATGTCCCTCATGGATATGGGGGCTATTCAACCAGTATCAGAAAGGGAAAAAGGACAAGGTTTTTATTCAAGACTTTTCCTGGTACCCAGAAAAGACAAATCATGGCATCCACTTCTGGACTTATCCATTTCAAGATGCTGACTCTACAACAGCTACTGCCTATGCTAGGCAAGAATGCCTGGTTGGTAACTCTAGACTTAAAAAAGGCTTACCTGCATATCCCAATAAGGGAATCTTGCAGAAGATACCTCCGCTTCAAAGCAGGCTATTTGCATTACCATTTTTTTGCACTGCCCTTTGGCTTATCTACTGCGCCCAGGGTCTTCACAAAGTGCCTGGCACCAGTGATTGCATTTTACAGACAAAGAAATATTCAAATTTATCCTTATCTGGACGATTGTCTAATTCAGGCAGAAAACAAGGACACTCTTCTACAACATCTGGCGTTTATAAAAAGGCTTCTAACATGCCTAGGGTACACCATAAACGAAAAGAAATCACAACTGGTACCCTCTCATATAATTACATTCCTGGGTGCAAGCTTGAATACAACTGTCCAGATGGCTTACCTCACGCCAGACAAACAAATTCAATTGATAACATACTTCAAACAAGTGGCCACAAAAACCCAGCTATCTGCAAGACAAATTCTGCAGGCTTTGGGGTTCATGGCATCCTGCATTCTACTAATTCCATATGCAAGACTGCATATGAGGAAACTTCAGTGGTACTTAAAAAGCTTATGGAGTCAACATTGTCACAGCCTGGAAACAATGATTCCTCTCATTCCTTGCTGCAACAAGAGTTCTTTTGGTGGGCAGAGGCCTGTCACCAAAACAAGGGGCTCTCATTCATTCTATCCCCTGCCACCCACAGCCTGACTACAGGTGCATCAGACTATGCTTGGGGGCCCCATCTGGCATGGAGGTGCATTCAGGGTGAATGGAGCCCAAATCAAATGCACCTACATATCAACCAGAAAGAAATGCTAGCTTTACAGAATGCTTTGACAGCCTTCAAGGACTTCCTTCATCCAGGACACCTACTGATAAAGAAGGACAGTACCACAGTTATGTTGTACATAAACAAGCAGGGGGGTACCCGCTCCTACCCTCTTTGCAGACTAGCCATGGCCTTGTGGAACACAGCCTTGACTTACCAAATATATCTACAAGCTCAATTCCTGCCAGGAAAGCAAAATACTGTGGCAGACAACCTAAGCAGAAACCTTATGGACCCACACGAATGGAAACTGGATCCACAAGTCTTCAGCATGATAACAAAGAAATGGGGGAGCCCGGACATAGATCTATTTGCCTCTCCCCAGAATAATAAACTGGACAAATTCTGCACAAGGACTTATCACAGACAAGCATGGAAAGTGGATGCCCTATCCTTCAGTTGGGAAAACCTATCAGTTTACGCCTTTCCTCCTCTGCCTCTTCTTCCCAAGGTCCTACTAAAGGTCAGGCAAGAAAAACCAAAAATGATTCTAATTGCCCCAGACTGCCCATGCCAACACTGGTACCCAGTCCTGAGGAATATGTCTCAACTCCCTCCTTGGTATTTGCCTCAAATACCTTATCTAGTGTGTCAGCAGAACAATCAAATCCTGCACAATCAGCTCCAAACTCTGAACCTGGCAGCATGGCTGATCATGTAGTTATTCAAACAACACCTCTGAGTAAATCTGTGATGGATGTCATTTTGGAAGCCAGAAGGCCTAGTACTAGAAAATCTTATGCTGATAAATGGAAGAGATTCTTTGCTTGGAACCAAGCACAAGGAACTGACACAGCAAAGCCATATTTTACAATACTTGACTGAGATTCTTGACAAGGGCCTATCTTTTTTATCAATAAAAATCCATGCCTCTGCCATCTCGGCTCATTACAACACAGAGCCACAGATCTTTTCTCACACTTTGCTAAAACAGTATCTTAGAGGGGCCAAAATTTTAAGGCCTCCCAGAAGATCACCAATTCCTGCATGAGACCTCAATTTTGTGTTGGAAAATCTCACCCTGCCTCCATTTGACCCAGCTGCTACTGCAGATATAAAGTTTCTATCCTGGAAAACAGCTTTACTTCTGGCAATTACTTCAGCAAGAAGGGTTTCAGAGCTACAGGCCCTCATGGCTGTGGAGCCTTTTGCTATATTTTACCCAGACAGGGTGTCCCTCAGGACCAATCCTTCCTTTATGCCTAAGATGGTATCGAGTGTGGCTCTTAACCAAACTATTCACCTGCCAACTTTTTATCCAAATCTGCAGAACAAGGGGGAGCGGATTCTGCATTCCTTGGACGTGCACAGACAACTAAGATTCTACTTAAACAGGACCAAATCTCTAAGAAAGTCTGAGCAGCTACTGGTGGCATTTGCTGCAGGATCAGAGGGAAAGGCTATTTCAAAGCAGACTATTTCAAAGTGGATAAGCCACTGCATTCGTTTCTGCTATTTGCATCATGGTAAACCGGTAACCAAGGGCATTAGGTCATTTCCACCAGAGCTGCATCTACATCAGCAGCTTTTCTCAGAGGAGTACCGACCAAAGACATTCTAGAAGCTGCTAATTGGAGTTCTGTTCATACTTTTACAAAGCATTATCATTTGCCTCTCTTCTCAAAGTCCAGGGCAGACTTTGCCACTGCAGTTCTGCAGGGCCTTATAGCTGCTCCTAATGCTATTTAGTTCCAGCCTCCCATCCATAGCTTTGGGATTCTACCCAAATGTAATGACTTCAGCAGTGAAACATGAAGAACATAGTACAGTTGTGTACACTTACCATAAATGTAGATGTTCGAGTGTATTCACTTTTGCAGTCTGGGTTACCCACCTGCTATCCCCCTTTATTCTACAGCTTTTCTTTCATTCACTATATTCTACAGTCTGTGATGTATTTGCTTTTAGATGAAGGTAAAGTTTATGTTGTGACAGTTGCATGTATTTATAGTTTTATATATATATATATATATATATATATATATACATATATATATATATATATATATATACATATATATATATATATATATATATATATATATATATATATATATTTTGCTCCCCATTTGGGGGGCACCTGACATCTGGGCAAGAAAAACTAAAGAAAATGGCATCGGCTGCCTGTTTTATACCCCTGACGTCATGGAAGAGGAGACAGCAACTGACGCAGGACCCAAGACTTTGATATTCAGGCCGACTGTGGACAACCTGCCAGCAGATTTACCCTAATGTAGTGACTGCAACAGTGAAACCACTCGAACATCTACATTTATGGTAAGTGTACACAACTGTACTTTGTGTACACTTACCATAAATGTAGATGTTCAAGTGTATTCACTGTTGCAGTCCAGGTTACCCACACGCCAGCCCCCTTTCTTCTCTACTATTATACCTCTTCTTTCCTTCACTATGCTCTAAAGCCTTTTTGGTGTATTTGATTTTTAGTTGGAGGTACATTTTTTGTGTTCTAAATTACATGTATGTATATATATATATATATATATATATATATATATATATATATATATATATATATATATTTTTTTTTTTTTTTTTGCTCTCCATTTGGGGGGCACCTGACATCTGGGGCAAGAAAAACTGATTAAAATGGTGTCGGCTGCATGTTTTATAACCCTGACGTCATGGAAGAGGCGACAGCAACCGATGCAGGACCCAAGACTTTGTTATTCAGGCCGACTGAGGGAAACCTGTCAGCAGATTACCCAAATGTAATGACTGCAACAGTGAATACACTCGAACATCTACTTTTATGGTAAGTGTACACAACTGTACTTTTTCTTCCTTTTCCATGCGACGTGAAGAAACAGCATTTAATTTATACTCACCCCATTCTCCTACAAGTACAATTTTTTGAGCTCTTTTCACAGCAAATCCTTTTAAGAAACTGGAAGGAAAATGGATGAGATAAAGACTTCTAAGGAGTTATCTTCCCTCACCAAGTTATAGTGCTCAGGAATAGTCTGTATAGGTCATTCTCTCTATAGGAAATGGATCAGGTACTGTTATGACTCCATCATAGCCCATGGTCTGTGTCTGTACAACTTGAGACATACCTCTCTGGACTATATGAAGAGAGGCTTGCCTGAGCTCTTGGATTGTGTGTCTCAGGCAGGTAGGTCAGTAGCCTTAAGCAGCATTTTACCTTCACCTAGAATGATGCCTCAATACAAACAGAAAATGATTGACTTCAATAATTGGCTTAGTTTCTGGTGTCATTCTAAGGGGATCCATTGTCTGTCGGCCTGGAATAACATGATCGAGAGACATCAATGCTTTGCCAGAGATGGTCTTCATCGGTCACCCCTGGGATTTTGGCTACTGGCTAAGGCTCTTGCTACCCCCATAGTGCCTTTTTGAGGCAGTGTCTCAAGGACAAAATTTCTGATGTAAAACTCCATCTAAAAATCTCTGTGTTATGCTGCTAAACACTAGGAGTCTTAACATGAAACTGCACTCACTGGAAGCAGTTCTCACGTTTGAAGACGCAGACATTTGTGCAGTTACAGAGCAAGACTGTGAAGAGCACCCCAGCCATACCAGGTTACACCTACTTCCACACGTTCAGACTACAAACTGAAGGCGTGAAAACGAAAGGAGAGGTAACTCAATATTCATTAAAGATAAATACACCTCCAGATTGGTTAAACAGTATGATTTCGTGGAGATACTTCAGATGCAATTTACTGTTGGTAGGACACCTATTCAATTCATTGCCAGCTACAGAACCCCCCTCCATAAATCAGGATCACCCACTCTGCCTGTTTGGATCTGCTTGAGTTTATCAAGTTACATCCAAACACAGTGGTTTTGGGTGAATTTAACTACCTATCCATTGACTGGGTAAATTACTCATGCTCAAAATCACTTGCCCAACGGTTCCTCGACTTCGTTAACTCCACTGCCCTGGACTAGCTGTTTGACACCCTCGCATGGGTTGCCAACATCCTGGATCTGGTGCTTCCTAGTATGGGGGACCACTGTAGCACCCCCACTGTAAGGTCTTCCCTGGTGAGATCTGACCAAAAATCTGTTTCATTCAAAGTAACTATCACACCTGCCCCCACCCCCCAGCAGCAACTAACCTAAACAATTTCGTCAAAACAGATTATAACCTGTTATGGGAAGGTATAACTAGCTTCACTGCATCTCCCTCTCAGATGGAACTGGCTCCTCTGCCAAGTTCTACACTAGTGCTTTATACAAACAGCTGTATAACTGCATTGACTCGGATGTACCTGATAGGACCAAAACAAACTCCTGAAGGAAGAGCAAACCTGCTTGGTGGACAACTGCCATTACCAGGTTTTACAATTTTGTGTCGTGTCGTTTCGACTTTTCCCGGTTAGGGGTCGCCACAGCGGAACTCCGGTCCGCTAATGATTGACAGTTGGTTTTTACATGCCGAGTTGCCAGCCCTGACGCACAACCTTCAATGAAGGTACGCCCATTCGCGCATATCTCCATGCAGAAGACGCTCTAGCTGAGAATCGAACCGGACAGCGTCTTACAGTGAGGCGACAACGCTACCGCAGCACCACCACAGCAGTTACATTACCAGGTTTTACAATAAGAGGAAGAAATTGCTGTCTGAGAGTAAGAGGGTGCAAGCCCTAAACTAGAAACACTCTCTCCTCATCTTAAACAAGCAAACAAGACTTCTTGTGAAGTCCTCAAAAGCAAACTGTGAGTCCATATAGCTTCCTGAACTAAGGAAACCATAAGGCGTTCTTTAGTTACATCCATAACCTAAAAAGAAAGGGCCAGATTTGTGCCAAACTGGTAGTTAATGATACCACATATGTCTCTGGACATAGCTAACCTATTGGGTAACCGGTTCTGTGAAAATTTACTCCCCTGTTCCCACCACATGTACCCCATGACATCTCTACCACCTGTCCCCTACTTTGTATCTGTAAAGAGCAAATCATAAACTGCCTCTCTAAGGCCAAAATCGCAGCATCTGTGGGACCTGATAACATCCCAGGCTGAGTCCTAAATGGGCTCCATCAAGAATTAGCAACAGCATTGGGTGCTGTTTTTAATCATAGTCTAAGCTGTGGTTTTATCCCAGCTAAATTTATGTATCTATTTAACTTTTGTTTACCGGGAAAGTCAGACTTGGAATGAAGCCAGTTTTCAGAGGAGGCCCGGGGAGAAATGTTCCAGATGCATGCCTTTGTAATGTAGGAAGAAACCAGAGCACCCAGAGGAAACCCACACAAGCACAGGTAGGACATGCAGACTCCGCACAGAAGGCACCCCAGCCGAGAATCGAACCAGAGAGTCTCTTGCTGTTAGGTGGCAGCACATGCACTGCACCGTCCTATGGAATTAATGAATGGAAACCGCCACTATTATTCCCTTGCACAAACGTGGTGCTTCCACTGACCCCAGAAACTGTAGACCTATTAGCCTGATTAGCCTTATCTGCAAGACCATGGAGTGAGTCATCATGGACCTTATCAACAAAATGTAGGTAATCTCCAAACACTTGACCTACTCAATTTGGATTTGTCAGAGGGAGATCATGTCTGTTAAACCTAGTGGACATCGAGATAGACACCAAGGCCCTGGACGAGGAGAAATCTGTGCATACAGCCTGCCTAGACTTAGCCAAGACTTTTGACACGGTCCTGCATTCAGGCATCATTGACAAACTCTCCCAGCTAAGTATCAACTTTTATATTGTTAGATGGGTTGCTAACTGGCTCACTGGTAGAACACATATAGTCAAAATTGAGGAATCCACCTCCAGTAGCAGAACTGTAACCAGTGGTGTTCCACAGGGATCCATCCTGCAAACTCTGCTGGTTGGAATCTGTTTCTCTGAAGTACAAGCAAAAACTAAAGGTATGTGGCTGACAAAGTTTGCTGATGACTGCAAACTGGGAACAGTCTTAGAATTTCCAAATGCTGTCAACATCCTACAACACAAGTGATTGGTGTCAAAGTCATGGCCATAAATTCAGTGCAAAAAAATGTGTCATCATCCCTTTCAGCAAGAACAGTGTTCCTAACTACCACATAAATACCAACACCCTAAGGATGCACTTAGTGGTGAGAGACCTGGGCACACAGGTTGACAGCAGCCATACTTTTGACCACCATGTCTCCACAGTGGTAAGAAGGGCATTCTTTATTGCTCATCTCATAAGTAAGGGCATTGGCTCCAGAAAAAAAAGAAGTTATAACCTCTTTGTACTCTTCCTGCATCAGGCCAGTAAGGGAGTACAACACCTGTTTTGGTATGTAGCTTTCCAAGCACCTGCTGCAGTTGGAGAGACTAAAAGGTTCCTCTCAATGAAAATTCAAGGTCTACAGCATCTACCCTATGTGGATCATCTGAAATCGCTGTCACATTGTTCAGATCGTTGCCTTGCATACAAGGCAGTCTCTGACCCTCCTTTATTGGAAATGCTGCATATCTGCAAGCCAAACATGACGCAGGTTACTCAGTCTAAAGACCTTAACCTGGTATGTGAAATTAATAGAACCTGCTGGAGGGACAGATTTGTCTCCCAGAGGTTAGCACGCCTTTGGAACAGACTACCACTTCATGACAAACAGAGCTCCTCATTGGCCCTCTTCCAATGCAGTATGGATGGTGTACATGCATATGGTCGAGCAGGTATGGCTGAAAGGAGTGCGGCAACATCTCAAAACTGCGATTGCAAGTGTTACGAATTGCAAAATCCCATTCCCTTTTTGACCCATGTTATGACTCGTTTTAGGGTGTAGAGCGGTCTGAAATGTCGAATTCTGTGTTTTTACGACATTTTGACAATTCGACCTTGCAGGATTCACAGAGAAAAGTCGGTAATATGTATGGTCGAGCAATGTGTGTTCTACCATATGAATGTAAACCATCTGGATGATTGGATGAGTAACCATAAATTCACCTCAAGGGTTCCACCTGTGTCCCTCTTGGACAGGGGCAGTAGGTGCTAATCATGAAAATAAGGGTAGAACTTGGCTAGGCTTATAATATCCCTAGGGGCATTAGCCTAGTAACTTCCTGTGAACCTATGATAGTATGAGAAGAGTGCAGAAGGAGCAGACATTACCGTAAAGATGCAACAGACCTGAAGGGAAAAGAAATCTCAGTCTCGAGCAGGGATTCATGTAGAGAGTAAATCTCCACAAAACACCTGCTGTGACACTCCATCTGCTGACAACCATGCCGTCATCTTTTTTCACCCTACTGTTCTCCACCCTCCTTTTAAACGAAAATTGATTTTATTTATTTTTCACGTAACACTTATTCCTTTTGCCTTCGGATAATTGGGGTTGCAGGAATTGGTGTCAGCAGGTTATAAAGCATAATTTACTGTGTTACTCCCCTTCAGAGACGTCCCTCCTTTTCCAGAGGATCAACTACTGAACTCCCTGCTGATTATAGCAGAGTCAAAAATTCCAAAACTAACAAAGCCTGCCTTGGTGGAGATAGCCGTGTAAGCACTGTTAAGTTTGAACACGTTTGTAAGACTAATGTTCTAAATGCTGTCACTGCAAGTCTTGATAGATGTGCTTTAAATAATGCTTTTTTGATAACACTGGACATAAAAGTTGTCTTCCTAAGTATTTTAGTTCTTATAGCTCTCATTTAGTTTCTTTGGTTCACTGTAGAACACTTCCCTTACCAGTTTATCTGTCTGCTATTGGGCTTTCTGCTCTGTACAGAGTGTTAACCGAGTGCCTTCTACACCATTGCTTGCTCCTCTGAGGGTAAAGGGCAGTGCACATTTCCCCTGATTTAGACATTTTACCAATAAGGACAGCCTCAGTGTAGAAATATAACTGGCCCTTTGGGTAGCTGTGAATTGTTTAAAAACCTGGTAGTTTCCTGAACCCTTCCATGAAGATGAAATGTGTAAAGGCTATCCTGGTCACACAGTTGTAGGGCACTTCTATCATATCACAAGGGAGTACTATGTCAAAGCACAAATTTTTTTCATTGACTAAATGTCATCTTCCATTCTGATGATTCCTGAAGAATCTTTGGAACCAAAACTCCTCACATTGATTTATGCCATAGTGAAGGAGTTATATTTGTGTTACAGCTGAACCTAATTTAAATTAGCCTATCTAACAAAAGATGCATTATGCCTTGCATTTGAAGCTGCCTGTACTTGTCTGAGTTTTACTGTGCTATGTGTGTGTGTGTGTGTGTGTGTGTGGTATGTATGTGTGTATATGTGTATGTATATATATATATATATATATATATATATATATATATATATATATATATATAGGCTGTACATCATTTTGTCAATTTTCATTTGTGTGAAAGTGCCGTTTCGCACAACGAAAAAATGAATTCCACAATGTTGAACCTTAAAACAACAAATGCAATGCAGCATTCGCTGTTGTAAGATTCAACATTGTGATGCAGATCGCGTTATAGTGGGGATCGGGAAATGTACCCTTTCCCTCACTATAGTGGTGATCCTGGAGTTTGTATATTTAAGCAGCAGGGGCACATGCGGGTGTGCAAGGGGGCTTATCCCCCTGCAAACACGTTTTTTTATTGCGCAAGTCACAGTAATACTGTTCCCGGAAGTGTGGTGGATGTTCGAATTATGTCAAATTCGAACATTCACCACCTCGTAGTTCGACTTGTTTCATATTAGTAGCAATTCGACATTGTTTAATTCGGTGAAATAATAAACCTCTCTCTCTATATATATATATATATATATATATATATATATATATATCTGTGTGTGTGTGTGTGTGTGTGTGTGTATATTTGTAATACTAAGTAATGTAGCTGTATGAACTGCTGGTCCAAATGATGCATGAGTCGTGGCTGAAAAGGGCTATGGGACTTTCACCCACCTGGCTAATACATGAAATACATAGCAGTACTGAGTTCAAAGCCTTTAGTCCACCAAACAGAAGCATGAGCCTTGTCAATCTGAAAGAAATAACTATCCAGCAGTTGGATGTTTTTGGCATTCCACTCAGAGTTAAAGTCAGGGGCACTACTACAGATCATGGTAAGACATCCCAAAATTTGTGTGTTGTGTAAACAATTAGGGGGTATCCATTTCTGCCCTCTATACATGTTTACTCTATATGTCAGAACCAGCATTAAGGGTAACTTTGAGGTTTCCAGATGTTCTTCATTCCACATTGCTGCAGTCCTAACTATTGGGTAGTCCGCTGTCCAGTCGGCCCGAATACCAAAGTATATGGCTGACGTCGGTCAGGGCGCATTAGACTGACGTCAGTACGTCAGGGTACTAATGCGCATGACCGACGTCATATCCTCAGTCTTTTTTGCCGCATGGTCTGATGCAGAAGCAATTTTGCGAGTGCAGGTTGGCGTTCTGAAAGTTTCTGAAGTCAGAGTTTCAGACCGAATCAAAGTTGGCTAAGTACCCCGTTGGGGAATATTTTGGTTTTTCTTGCCTCAGTATTTAACCGGATGTCAGAAAAAGTGAATAACTGTATTTCTTGTGGGAAACAGATACCTCATAGGGATTACCATACTTTGTGTATACCTTGTTTAGGGCCTGAGCACGGCGTTGTTGGATGCCGCTCTTGTGCTAGATTTAACAAACGCACTATTAAGAGAAGGTTAGACTGTGCCAGGTTAGTGTTTGGGAAGCGTTGTAATTATAAAATGCCGTCGGATGCTCCGACGCCGCTTCGCTAAAAAGCGCAAGATAAAGCAGCAAAGCCTAGGGTGGAGGAACCGACAGTCCCAGACGTCGGTTCTTTGGAAGGCTCAGTGGAGCCGGAGGTTTTGCCAGGTGTTTCTTTGGAGTCTCAGGGAGAGACTTTACTGTTACAGGATGTATCCTCTCAGGAAGTAGGCCAGGCTGAGGGGCTTCTCAGGTGGCTGTTCTTCCCTCTCTTCCTAAGGTGGTTAGAGCCTCCCCTTCAGTTTCCAAGGCTTCTTTGAGGGCAGGCCAAGTTTAGCTTCTGTGGGGTTTCTCCTACTGCTTCAGGATCTTTGCCTAAGAAACATATGCTTAAAATGGCAGAGGATTTGATTACTATGATTAGGGTTCTATGCCCCTCCTGATAAGAGGCCTAGGGTGGAACCTGAGTTTGAGAGTTTTGAGCAATGCTCGGAGGCTTGAGTCTTGGCTGAAGACTTGCAGGAGTACCCTCCTTATTCTGATTCTGATGTGGATGATTCTACTCCTTCTGCTTCTCCTCCTGAGGATTTTTCATTTTCAGAGACTCTGCATTCCATGAGGGAGCATTTTAAATGGGAAGGTCAAGATTTCTCTGATTCCAGGAAAAGGCTTAGGGAATTCTTGTTTTACCACAGCATAGGCCTTTAGCTATACCTCCTGTTTTGAATGTGGTGGAAGATGTGTTTGCAGAGGCTTCCCTGAATCCTGATTCTTTGCCTCCTGCCCCAGTTAAACCGGATAGGTATTATAGGGTGCCTGAAGCTCATAAGTATCTTTTAAGAGTCCTAGGGCAGACCCGAAACTGTCTCTCAGGGGCCTAAAGGTGTGAAGGCCTCAGTTGTTAAAAATCCTGTCCCTCCTGATAAAGAGGCAAGGGCTTTGGATAGATGGGGAAAGAAAGTGTATACTTCTTCCACTTTAGCCATGAGGCGTTGAATTGTCAGTTTCACATGTTAAAATATCAGAATTATCTTCTTTCACAGTTGAAATCTAAGGTGGATGCTCTGGCTGAAGGTATTGAGTGTAAAGAGTTGCAGGATTTGGTTCATGTGTCTGAACAGGTGGGTAAACATTCCTTGCAGTGTGGTTTTGATGCTGTGCAGGCCTCCTCCAGGGTGGCTGCCACTGGTTCTGTTCTTCGAGGCACGCCTGGCTGAGAGATCAGAATTTAGCTGAGCATGTTAAGACAAGGATTTTGGATGCTCCTTTACAGTCTGATGTGTTGTTTGGTTCGCCTGTGGAAGCAGTTTTGAAGAAAATGGAGGACAAGGATAAGTCTATGCAAACTGTTAAAGATTTTTTGCAGGTGCAGCCTCCGAAGTTTAGTAGAAATTGGCCTACTAAGGGATGGACTTATCCTGCTTATGATTCCCAGTCTAGGGGTAGGTCTAGACGTGGTAGGGGCAGAGCTCAGGGTTCTTTTAGGCCTAGGACAGGAGTTCCCCTGCTCAGACTTCGGGTGAGGGCAGGGGTCAGTCCTTTCGTAAGCAGACCCAATGACCTGCCTTTTCAGCTGCCAGTATTCTCGCCTGGCAGCACCTTTGGGAGGAAGGCTGTCTCTTTTCAAAGAAAATTGGGATTTAATTACCCAAGACAGATGGGTTCTGGATATTATTCACCACGGTTACAGATTTTATTTCCATACCTTGCCTCCTTTCAAAGGCATGCCAGACATTCCTCCTCTTCAAAGAACAGAGGCTCACAAGCAAATTTCTCTGTTGCTCCAAATAGGGGCCATTCAGTCAGTTCCTGTGCCGGAAAGGGGCCTAGGATTTTATTCTCGCCTGTTCCTAGTACCAAAGAAGGGGAACACGTGGAGACCAATTCTGGATTTATCTATTCTCAACACTTATCTGGACATTCCCAAGTTCAAAATGTTGACGTTACAACAGCTTTTACCTCTGCTGGGCAAAGATCACTGGATGGTAACTTTAGATCTCAAGGAAGCTTACCTTCATGTGCCAATAAGACTACGTTGCAGGAAGTATCTGCGTTTTCGAGCTGGAAATTCTCATTATCAGTTCTCTGCATTGCCCTTTGGCTTATCTACTGCCCAGAGTATTCACAAAGGTTCTGGCTCCAGTGATAGCTTACTTCAGGCTAAAAGGAATCCAAATCTATCCTTACTTGGTCGACTGCCTGATTCTGGCTCAAGAAAAGGAAGATCTTCTACAGCATCTGGAATATGTCATAGCAGTGCTACGATGCGTAGGGTATTCTGTGAACGAAATAAAGTCCAGTCTAGTACCCTCTCAAGACATGTGCTTTCTGGGTGTGAGACTGAATACAGCAGCCCAGATGGCCTTTTTAACCCCGGACAAACAAAAGAATCTTTCCAGTTACTTCCATCATCTATCTCTTCAGTCCGGGCTGACTGCAAGGACAGTCCTTCAAGCCTTAGGGTTCATGGCATCTTGTATTCTGGTGCTTCCCAATGCCAAACTGCATATGAGGAAGCTACAATGGTATCTCAAAATCTGTGGACACAGCACTGCCAGGATTTGGACACTGTCATTCAAATAATACCTTGCATTCAAAAGGAATTTTTGTGGTGGGCTCAGGAATGTCACCTAAACAAGGGACTCTCTGTGACCCGGCCAGAGGCAAGTCAGATTCTAACGACAGATGCCTCAGATATTGCTTGGGAGCTCATCTAAATGGAAAGTGGATACAAGACAAGTGGCCTGCCAGACTACAGCATCTACATATCAACATGAAAGAGATGTTAGCAGTTCAGTTTGCATTAATTGCTTTCAAGGAGTTACTTCTTCCAGGGCAGGTGTTGATTCTAACAGACAACACAACTGTCATGTGGTACATCAACAAACAAGGGGGAACTCATTCTTACCCATTGTGCAGACAAGCAATGATTTTATGGGAGACTGCGCTCAGTCTGCAACTAACTCTTCAGGCAAGGTTTCTGCCGGGAGCACAGAACTCCTTAGCAGATGTATTAAGCAGACAAATCATGGATCCCCACGAGTGGAAACTGGATCTTCATGTATTTCAGAAATTGACAGTGTCATGGGGAACTCCAGACATAGATCTGTTCGCTTCTCCACTAAACCACCAGCTGCCAAAGTTTTGCATGAAGGGATTTCATCACACAGCTTGGAAAGTGGATGCTCTTTCTTTCAGTTGGAAAAATCTTCATGTGTATGCTTTTCCACCTCTGCCTCTTCTTCCAAAGGTGCTTCTAAAGGTCAGACAAGACAAGCCAAGGATGATTTTAATAGCTCCAGATTGGCCTCGGCAGCACTGGTACCCATTACTGAGGAGTCTGGTAAGGAAGCCTCCATGGCCTTTACCCTTGATTCCACACCTGTTGTCTCAGAGGAAGGTCATCTGCTCAATGTCAAGCTTCACTCTCTGCATCTAACAGCCTGGCATATTCTGTTTTGAAAGACAGCAGGTCTCAGCTTCCTCAACAAGTTTTAAATGTGATTATGGAAGCCAGAAGACCTAGTACAAGGAAAGTGTATGCATGAAAAATGGAAGAGATTTTTATTTTGGAGTGCAGCAAACAATTTGGAGATTTCTGAGCCAAATTTGAGTGTGGCTCTTCAATATCTTACTGAGTTACTGGACAAAGGTTTGTCTTTCTCTTCCATTAAGATTCATGCTGCAGCAATTTCAGGTCACTATGATTGTTACCCACCATTGTTTCCGCATCCTTTGTTCAAGCAATTTCTTAGAGGGCAAAGAATATAAGACCCCACGTAGAGCTCCTACTCCTGCTTGGGATCTCAATTTTGTGTTGGAGAAACTTACTCTACAACCTTTTGAGCCTCGGCTACTGCTGAATTGAAATACTTGTCATGGAAGACTGCTTTTTTGTTGGCCATTACTTCTGCAAGAAGGGTTTCTGAGTTGCAGGCCCTTATGGCAGTGGAGCCTTTTTTGATTTTTCATAAGGATAGGGTATCTTTACGTACTAATCCTTCCTTTATGCCTAAGGTGGTTTCTAGTGTGGCTTTAAACCAAACTATTCATTTGCCTACCTTTTATGCAGATCCCCAAAATAAAGGGGAAAAGATTTTGCACACTTTAGATGTACACAGGCTATTGCGTTATTATTTGAGCAGGACTAAGGATTTTAGGCAGTCTCAGCAGTTGTTTGTTTCTTTTGCTTTGAGTTCAAAGGGCAAGCCTGTGTCGAAGCAAACTATTTCTAGGTGGATTGGGTGTTGCATTACGTTTTGTTATTCCCATCATGGCAAGGAGATTCCAGCTGGGATTAGGCCTCATTCCACTAGGGCTATTGCCACTTCTACAGCATTTCTAAGGGGGGTGGCAACTAAGGATATTTTGGAGGCAGCTACTTGGAGTTCAGTGCATACTTTCACTAAGCATTATCACCTTCCTCTCTACTCTAAGTCTAGGGCTGGTTTTGCCACAGCTATTTTGCAAGGCATGTTGTCAGTTCCTGCTTCCTTATGATTTGCCAGCCTCCCTTACCTCTGCTTTGGGATTCTACCCAATAGTTAGGACTGCAGCAATGTGGAATGAAGAACATAGTACAGTTTTGTACCTACCATAAATGTAGATGTTCGAGGATCCACATTGCTGCAGTCCAATTTACCCTCCCTCCTTCCCCTCTGTGTTTAGGGGTGGTTGTGTAGGTGAGGTTATATTCTGCTAATTGTGTATATATTGTACATATATTTTTGGTGCAGGTATTTTGGGAGTTTTTTGGTTTTTGGCCTTATCTTTTCAGGGTCTTCTGACATCTGGGGCAAGAAAAGACTGAGGATATGACGTCGGTCATGCGCATTAGTACCCTGACGTACTGACGTCAGTCTAATGCGCCCTGACCGACGTCAGCCATATACTTTGGTATTCGGGCCGACTGGACAGCGGACTACCCAATAGTTAGGACTGCAGCAATGTGGATCCTCGAACATCTACATTTATGGTAGGTACAAAACTGTACTTTTTTGTTCCCAGGCAGCAGAACACCTTGACAGGCTTTCTGAACAGTGAAGTCTCTGCATCCTATGAGAAGACGCTGGGTATGTACACTTGCGTAGAGATTTTGAAACACTAGGAGTGCTCAAAAGTAAACCCAATCAATGCAATATTTTTAGCTTTTGATAGCTCTTTTAGTTGGTCTTGGATGGTAGCTGGAGGCAAACCAGTTTCAGGTAAATCTTGAGGGACAGACAGAGGGAAGAGGGGAGGTAATGTTAGAGCTGAATTCATTGGCCAGTAGGTTGGATATATTTTCAGCCTCACTCTCGGCAACATTGTTCACAATTAGCTTAGGAATTGTTTTCCTGGGGTATATGATGACCACAGAAAAAAGAATGGCAGGACATATCCCTCCAAGAAGCTGCCTCCACAAGAGTTTCACAAAATTCTAGGCCTTATGGGTGGTATCAGTGATCCTTATAATACTACTGGCCAGACTGCATATGAGAAAGATTTAGTGGTATTAAAAAAATAAAAATTGTTGGTCCCAGCACCTGCATCCCTTAGAGTTCCAGATACCAGTACTGGTATTTGTGAAACAAAAGTTAGTGGTGGAAGGATCAGATATCTCTTAATCCAAGCCTACATTTCTCCCTCCAGACCTTAATTCAGTTAGTCCAGATAGACTCATCAGATTTTGCATGGCGAGCAGTGCCCAAGGGAGTTGAAGTGCAAGGGGAATGGGGTCCTTCAGACTGTACAAAGTACATAAACATCAAAGAGGTTATAGCAGTGATTCCAGCTTTAAAAGTTTTTCACCATTTGTGGTCTCCAGGTCTTCTTTTAGTGGTCACAGACAAGACCACAGTAATGTGGTACCTGAACAAACAAGGAAGTACAAGGTCATACCTTCTTTGCCAATTGGCAAAGTTGGCCTGAGAGTTAGCCTTACAGCTTTCTCTGCTTCAAACCTTGTAAATCCTATCAGAGAAAAACAGTGGGAGACGGGCTAAAAAGATCCCGGACAGACCCTCACAAGTGGAAACTCAGGGCAATGGTCTTGCAAGATTTGGTCCAGATATGGGAACACCTCAAATTGATCTGTTTGCCTTGTTTCAAAAGAGACAGTTGGAAAATTCTGTTTGAGAAATCCTTGCAGCCATGATTGTAGGGACAGACATATTCATTCTCTTTCCATTGGGCATGAATGTTGCTTTATGCATTTCCATTGATACTCAAGATAATTCTGAAGGTTCAGAAAGCATTACCAAAGATCAATGGGGTGATCCCCATTTGACCCAGCCAAAGTTGGTTCTTCCTTTCAAGGAATTTGCAAAGGATAGTTACCACAAACTTCCTCACACTCTGGATCTGTTCAAACAGTATCGGGGTGACTAGTGCTCACCAGTTTAGAGCAGTTGAGGCTGGCAGCCTGGATAATTCTATCTTGATACCTTTTAAGCACTTGTTCCATTGAGGATATGCAGCAGATATTGGAGGAGGCAGGAAAACCTGCAACTAGAAAATCTTATGTTTACAAGTGGAAGATGTTTTCTTGGTAGTGCTCTGATATCAAAAAGGCGAGTCTCTGAGCGTCAAGATGTCATGGTGGACCTTTTATGATTTTCCAGAAGGACAAGGTTGTTCTACACACTAGTCCATCTTTTGTGACAAAAGTTGTTTCTGAAGCTACCCTGAATCAAGCCATCAATCTCAGTTTCCTTTCTAGAATCCCAAAACAAGGAAGAGAAGATTATGCATACTTTAGATGTGCACAGGCAGCTAAGGTACTACCTTAGCAGAACTAAGTTCTTCAGGAAAGTTGAACAGCTGTTTATTTCCTAGTTTGGGGCTAAGAAGGGTCAGCCTCTCTGTAAGCAACATTTGCTTGTTGGTTGTTCTCTGCTACTGGTTTTTGTTACTCCCACCATGATAAAGCCATTCCAGGCAAGGTTAAGGCACATTCCACCAGAGCCCTTATCCTTTTTGATGGCATATTGGAAAGGTTTGGACTCTAGAAGCATTCTAGAGGTAGCAACTTGTTTATCTGTTCATAATTTTACAAAGCACTATAGACCACATTTTTGTCAAGTTCCTGAGTAGGCTTTGTGAGAAACATTCAGCAGCGACTCCTGGATCCTCATCCTTAAACCCCACATTGGGTAAGCTTTGGGAATCTGCCTGTGTGCCACTGAGGCAGTGTGAATGATAAACATAGTACAGTTGTGCAAGTCCTACTTACCTGTAACAGTAGATGTTTGAATGTTACACTACCTCCGTGCCACCCCCCCTTATTTTATAATATAGTTAAATTCCGTTCAGCCTTCTTGTGTTGGTTGGCTGTGATTATGTGAGTTGGTGTTTTTTGGCTGTGAATTGGGTGGTTTCAGGAAATTCTTGCTTCTGGTCCTTCTTGACTCTTCCTACTTAGCACTAAAAGCCTGAACAACCAACATCCTGTGACAGGGGTTAGGCTTCCCTTGATGAGAGGGGTTTACCTGACCCCTTGTCACAGAGAGTCAGAGGAGGAAATTCTGATCTCTGCCAACCTGCCATTGTGGGTTTGTGCAGCCACAGAATCCATAGGACACTGAGGAAGTGTGAAATTCAGCGGTCTACTGTTCTAGGCAAGTAGGACTTATGCAGCTGTACTTTTGGTATGACTGTCCTCTAAGATTTTCTTGACTTCATTATGACATCAATTTTCATAGGATCAAGGAGGTTACTAGGCTAATGACCCCAGGCCTCGTACAAACCTAGCCAAGTTCATCCTGTAGAAAGAAATCCATTTTGTTAGGAAAGACCCAAAAATGTACACATCTAACAGTTCAGTCATTGGATTTTTCAGTTTATTTAGTATCAAAATTCAGTACTGAACCAACTAGCTCCGTGGCGTAATGGGGAGAAAAGTTTGGATTGTGGTGCAGATGATGCGATTTTGACTGGTAGCTCAGGTGCCTGATGGGAACTGAGTATGGATGATGTCTCACCCATCCTGGGGAAAGGAAGGTGGCTGTGTCTCCCATATGTGTAACATATACAGGGAGTACTAGATGTTTACCCACTGGAGTTCTAAGGCAACCAAGCTCATAGTGCAATTGTGCTTAGTGGAAGAGGAGAAAACTAGAGTGCAAAGGCACACTTTCCCTTGAGAGGTAGCTATTATGGGCTGGAAGGAGTAGCTGAGGGCAGGGTATGCTCCCAGGGGAGAAGGTAGACTGTCCCCTTCCCAGGCCAGCAAACCAGTCTTCTGCTTACCCACCTGACTTTCCTGGGAAATGGAGGATTTTTGTGGTTTTCCAGGCAGGACTGATAGGAACATATGGCTCTCATGTAGCCCAGGAATAGCCGGCTTCCATCTTCCCATAATAGGCCACTTGGTTGAATGTTAGAGGAGCCATCTGGCAAGGTCTTAGGGGAGGGAACAAATTGCTTACTAAACTAGATGCAAGAGTGTTTTCTGAAATTGCAATACGTTGCTACTAGACACAAATTTAAGCAATCAAATGTCACTATAGATATTTCGGGTTTATATTATATCAGTGAAATTTCAAAAACATGAACGCTGTAAACAGCGAAAATGCTTAACATAGAAACCTTAATTGTGGGGCGCTGCACCCTCCACACCCCCTACTAATTATATATATACCAACTCCGAGATCACACTACAGTGAGGAAAGGGCAAATTTCCCAATCTTCACTGTTTTGCAATCTCACAAAACACACATCGATGTCCGGCATTTTCACTGTTTACACCGCTCAACATTTTAAGCTTTTGTTCTTTTAATAGGGACCCGAAATTTGGTGTGTGTGTGTGTGTGTGCTAGAATGTGCTTGTTTTCTGATGCAGTAGATGCACCATTCAGAGCCTCTACATCTGAGATAGTTTTGCAAAGGCATACCTGGTTCTGTAGCCCTGAGCGATGGAGCCCCTGCGTGAGTTATGGCCCTGGCTCTGGAAGGACCAGGCAGGGAGAGAGAGGAGTGAAGGGGCTTAAGATGTTTGCCTGTCCTGTGCAGTAGTAGGGGTTCACATACATTTAATTGCACACTGGATGGTGAAGTCTTCCTGGTGAAAACTAGTGTGTGACCACCGCTCATGCTTAGAGTGCAGGGGTAGGGTGCTTGGACAGAATACCTTTAGCAAAAATGAGGGGTTATCCTCCACAGATGTCCACTCCACATTTGTCCTGGTACTTAACCAAGTATGTGTATGTAGTGTCGGGGTGAAGATAAGAAAATATGAACCACCCCGATGTGTGCCTAATTGATAACCCCTCCTGCTCAACACTGTCTACTGTGAAGGAGAAACAGTGGGCCACTTGACTGGGAGGCGACTTACAGTTGACAAACAACAGGGGTAAGAAGACGGAAACAAAAGACATGCATAGTTACATCCTGGGCGTGCCAGGACTTGGTTGCCCTGTGTTCCAGTCTCAGTGATTCAGTAATAATGACTAATGATGTAGCTTAATAGTGAACATCTTGAAGTCTGAAGGTTCTGTACTTTACTACTAACATTTATTTTATTTTATTTTATTAATAAATACCTTTAAGGGATAAAATGTAACTGTAGGTTGTATAGGCTGTAAATAGACTTTCCTAAGTAGATCAATTCCTGTAAGAAAACATGCTGTTGTGTACATGCTTTACAGCTGTATAACGTATATTGCGTTTGTTTTCTAATTATTGTAGCATTTCATCCAACCTTATTTTAGTTTCACTTAGCTTCACAGGTTATTCATTAATTATATATACTGTGAAAAAGAACATGTCAAAAGGAGAAGCATATCACACTGCCAGTAAACACCATGTAAAGCATTGCTTAGTAAGGGATGATATGATGCCAGTCTCACCTTTATTCTCATTTGTGGGTCTGATCTGATCCATCAGCTCCATCTTGGCCTTTTACAAAAGTTCAAGGCCTTCAGCAAAGCTCGTGGGCATTCTACCTTGCCCATAATGCAGTCTCCTAACTCCTTACGATCTTGTTTGCCACTCAGCGAAAGATGTGGTCCTCTCAGGAAGCTCTGGGCTAACAGACAGTTTGTTATATATTTTTACTATTTTCTCTCTAAAAAAATTTCTATAGAATTTAGTTTAGTAAATTTCTTACCCCTTTATGTCCATTTTAATTAGAGCACAATCTTCTTAGTGTGAATGTTGTTCCCCTTTCATACTGTCCCCTCCCCATGTCCATTTAAGTTAGAGGACATTTGTTGTTAGAGTATTTTTCTCTCCATCTGTCTGTTTCAGTGTCCATTTAAATTAGAGGACGTTCTTTTCCTTAGTTAAAAAAAAAAAAAAAACTTTTTTCCTTTAACTTCTTTCATATCTGTTTAAGTTAGAGGACATTGCTTTTGTCTGTGTGCGTTTTTTTCCTTTAACTTGCGTAATTTGTTTATTTTCTGTAGCTAACTAAATTGTTTGAATTATGTCTCAAAACTCAGAAGGAAAACCCTTGGAGTTTAAGAAATGAGAACAGTGTTGAAAGAAGATGCTCCTAAGTAATACACACACTGTGTTTATTGCTTGGGGCCCTTACATCTACAAGAGTCATGGTCCATTTGTCATGGATTTAATCAAAGGGCTCTTATGGAGCATAAGAATAAGCTCATCTTAAAATGGTTACTTAGAACTCCCTTTTCTGAGGCTATTTCTCCAGAATCCATAGTTTCATCTAAATCTTCAAAATCTGACAAGTCACAAAAATGATGATCTTCGACTCCAAAGTCGCCTTTGGAGCCGAAACAAAAAGTTCATAAGCTGTCTGTTCCTACAGATTCTTCGGAGCAGCCAGTCGCTATTGGATCCAAGAGGTCTTTGGAGCAACATGAGCCTTCGGCTCCAACCTCTTCGTGTCCTACCAAATTTAGATATTGGAGCTGTTGTCCATCATTAGAGCTGATACCTTCTTGGCTCTCATCTCCCTTTCTGATGAAATCCAGGTCTCCTACCTTATCTACCCTATCTACCAGGAGTTTATCTGATGATGATGTGGATGTAGGATAGTGCAGAGGCTTCTGAAGACACTGGCCTTGGCCATATTATTACTGTATCTGAGGCCAAAGGCATCATATCCGACAAAGTCCTCCCCATCAATGCCTACTCCTCCTCTGATCTGTCCCCTGGTTTCGGCGCTGGAAGATTCGGATGTCCAACTGGTGTCTGTCTTGGATCCTAGACCCATGGGTTCCTCGGATCTGACTTCTGCCCTGAGTACTTCTGCTCAGTTGGAGCAGGAGACCTCTAGGAGCAGACACTCCCCGGTCAGACCCAAAGAGAGGTTCAGATCTCACCGGATCCAACCCTGCCTCTGAGGGCTTCAGCTCATGTTAGTTCAGATCTTACATCTGCCTTGGAGCTTCTGTCTTCTGTGCTAGAGATTCCCTTGGCTCCGACAGCCCTTTTATCAGATCCATGGCGTTTTTCAGATCAGGGATGGAGTCTCTTTGAGGTTATGAGGAGGGTAATGACTGCGTCCCAGTCTCAGACAGTCAAACCAGGATCTTCCTTCCAGTTCTGGGCCAGTGACTACCTTGTCATGTACCCCTTCCGCAAGACCGCAGAGATCCTAGGCCTCAGGACGTCCAGCGGGGGACCACCCCTCTTCTGAAACTTCCCCAGATTACCCCATTGATGAAGTCCTTCAGAAGAGGACATGCAGTAGGTAACATTTTGACTCCCTAGAGGAGTCTGTCACATCTTATACTGACCTCAGTAATGCAGAAGAGCCCCCACAATCACCTCCTGGCATCCTGGAAATGTTAAAGCAGAGAGGTGGCTGGCAGTCCACAACCAAGTCAGCTGAGGAGTCAGTATACGTGAAGGCTTTTGGGTCTTGTCCTTCCACCTCTTGGGTGACCCCTCCTTCCGATGAACTTATTGATTTAATCTCTCTGAAGACTTCAGAGTCCCCAGACTCTATATAGCCAACTCCTAGGAGGCCAAGTAAGTGTATCACTGCCCCTACGGACAAGTCTTTCCTTACTAAAGTTGTAGCAGTTTATGCCATGGTCATGGTGGCAGCCACTAAAAAGGAACTGAGACCATTTCCTCTATCCATCCCCCGAATAAGGATTCTAGGACCATGAGTAGGTATGGGAAGTATGTTTTTCTGTCAGTGACCTTTGCCTTACGGTCATTGAACCACTTCACTCATTTTACTAGGCTGTAGAGGACCTGTTGAAAGAACTGTCAAATTCCTGCTAAGGAACTGTAGCTGATGTGGCAGCAGACAAGGTAACCGCTCAGCTCGCCACCCTCAATTCGGCTGTAAACTCCTCCATGAGACTCATTTCATTTGTAGCAGGTGGAACGAGTAGGGTAGTGGATTCAGGCATCTGTCTCAGGAGGCAGGCCTAGATGCACCTTTGTGATTTCGCAGAGCCCTTCAAGTCTTCCTTCATTAAAGCCCCCTTTGATGGCTCCTCTCTTTTTGGATCCAAAGTAAAAGAACCACTCAACATGTATGAGCAGAGAGGCAAGACCTTATCTGCCATTGGAGTCCATTTTTCCACACCCACTAGACCCTTTCTCAAAGGTCGAAGAGGTAATGGAAAGATGTTGTTCAAAAAATCACAAAGGTCTTTCCAAGAAACACAAGGTGAAAGTTCCCTTAGAGGCAGAGGGTAACAGTGATGGAAGATGCCACCTTCGTGGCAGAGGCGGCCCACAGAATCAGGGCTCCAGAAAATCTTTTTTTGGTAGGCCCTTTCAGAGCTCCTGAAAAAGTGCCTGATTATCTGCCTCTGGAGGCAGTCAGGGAATGATTGTCTCTGCACCTTCATACCCGGCTAAAAATAACAAACGACAGATGGGTGCAGAACATAATATCCAGGGGTTATGTCATTCCCTTCTCCTTTTCCACTCCCATAAACAAATCAGTTCCAGACATTCCGTCAAAAGGAACAAGCATCCTCAGAAATTCAAATGTTGCTAAGAAAGAGTCATCCAAGAAGTCTCCACAGACTAGAGAGGATTTGGAACTTACTCAAGATTTTTTTTTAGTTTCAAAGAAAACAGGACTGTAGACTCATCTTGGATCTCAGCATTCTAAACAAATCTGAGAAAAAGAGCACATTCCAAATGGTGATACTGCAATCGATACTTTCATTCTTGGAAAAAGACAACTGGATGTGCTCTATAGACCATCAGGATGCATACTACCATATACAGATGGAAAGGCAGTCCAGAAGGTACTTGCAGTTCCGGCTAGGAGCCAGTCACTTCCAATTTCGAGCTCTGCCCTTTGGTCTCACTACAGCCTACCCTCACTACAGGGGTACAAATGTTAAATGCATGGAAGTAGCTTTGGCTCACTTGAGATGCCAAGGATTCTGGGTGTTTCCATATCTGAATGACTGTCTCATAACTGCCCTGACCAGGCATCTTCTGGTATAGGTCAAGAACTACATCCTACAACTCTGTTCCTCCCTAGGAATTACTATAAATTACAAAAAATCCTGCTTTAAAGCTGTCTCGGAACTTGGTCTTCATAGGAGCAGAAGTAAACTCAACAAGAATGATAGCAAACCTTCCACAAGACAAAGTGGATGATCTTTGGTATTGTGTAAGAATATTGGTCAGAAAGAAATGAGCTTCTGCCAAACTAGTTCTCCAAGTACTGGGCAATATGGCCGCCTCAGTTGTCCTCGTTCCCTTAGCTTGTCTCCACATAAGAATTCTTCAATGGTTACTTGTGACGCAGTGGTCAATACTAAAACTTCTAGTGAGACACAAGAAAACCAATTCATGCAAGAAGGATCTTCAGTGGTGGATTCACTCTCCCCTGGTGGCTCAAACCTGTCCCTTTATTCCTGCCCAACTCCAAGCCATGGTGTACAGACACTTCCCAGATAGGGTGGAGGGGATCATTATCTGGGGAAGACAGTTCAAGGTGTCTGGCATCAGTGCAAGGCCTGTTTGCACATAAACATCCTGGAGATGTGGGCAGTGCTTTTAGCGTTGCAAATATTTTAACATAACCTCCACCTGAGAATAGTAGCAATTCAGTCAGCAACATAATAGCAGACAGATTGAGCAGAGCCATACTATGGCGATCAAGTGGTCTCAATCAAAAAGTTACGGAAGAGATCTTCCATAAATGGGGCCAGCATTGCTGTAACCTTTTTGTTTTGCCCACAAATACCAAATAAGCAACTACTTTGCCCTGACCCCCCCCCCCCTTCGAGGGAGTCCCTGAGGGATGCATTTGTTCACATTTTGGCCCACGGGAGTTCTTTATGCTTTTTCACCAATTCCTCTAATTCCCAAATTTTTGCAGAAAGCAAGTTTGTTGAAGACAGTAATCCTAATTGTCCCTCTACTGGCCTTGACAAATTTGGTCCCCCTTTCTTTGGCCTCATGTTCAGGATGAACCATGGATTCTGAACCCTATTCCAGATCTTCTGACTCACCCATCAGGGATGGTTCAACCCAATCTAAACAGTCTCAAGCTGACTGCTTGTCTGCTCCAGTTCCCCTGATGGCCAGGTTTCCTTCCCTTTCCTGTCCTGTCAAGACACACTTTGGTGTCTTCTGTCAAGTCATCAACACGTAAACTATACAAAAGAAAATGGAAGAGATTTGTTTCATGGTCTAACTCTTATCAAATTGACCCCTTTACTGCTCCCACTTCTATACTACAACTTTTGGCTAAGCTCTTCAATGAATGTGTTGCTGCAGCTGCTATTAGAGTTCAATTGGCAGCAATTTCAAATTTTCATATAGGAGAAAATGGATATGGAATCATGTCATGCAGACTTTGTAAAGCATTCTTGAAGAGAACTACAGTGCTAAGATGCCCTACTAAGACCCGTCCCCACCTTGGGATCTGAATTTAGTTTTGTCGAATTTTATCTATCCTCAACTTGAACCTTCTGCTACCTGTGATGAAGTATCTTTCTTGAAAGATGCTCCTCGTAGTAGCTTTTACCTCAGCAAGGAGAGATGTTCTTTGTGTTTCACTGTTGCAGTCTTTACATTCGGGTAATCCTGCTGGCAGGTTGCCCTCAGCCGGCCTGAATTCCAAAGTCTTGGGTCCTGCATCGGCTGCCATCGCCCCTTCCCTGACGTCAGGTCGTCAGGGGTATAAAAGATGCGGCCGACGCCATTTTCTTTAGTCTTTCTTGCCGCGCGGTGCCCGAAGCAGAAGCCATTCGCAAGTGCCAGTCGGCCAACTCCTGAGTTTTTCGTGTTTGAGTTTCAGATCCGAAGTCTTCAATAAAGCTAAGTACCCCGTTGGGGAAACTTTTTTCTTGCTCCAGACCGATGTCAGAAAAAGTTAATAATTGTATTTCTTGTGGGAAGCAAATACCTCATAAGGATTTTCATTCTTACTGTATTCCTTGCCTAGGCCCTGATCACAACGTTTCTGGTTGTAGGTTTTGTGCTAGATTTAACCAACGCACTATTAAGCGTCGGTATGACTTTGCTTTAAACTATTTTGGACGCTGGTTTAATTATCCAGAAATGTCGTCGGATAGCCATCCGACTACCGGAGTTCACAAGAAATGCAAAGAAAAGGAAAGAGACAGCCGAGGCCCAAAACCGACGAAGAAGCTTCTCCTAATCCAGTCGCCGGTTCTCAGTGAGGCGCTTTTGCAGCCCCTGACGCCCGCTATTTTAGAGTCGCAAGCCACTACCAACTCCCATGTGGAGTCGGCCATGCCGCTGGAAACTCAAGGTATTGGAGCCTCGGATATTATCCCTTCAGATGGGTCCAGAGCCGCTGAGCAGGCACCGGCTTCTGACGGTGTATTCAGACCTAAACATCTTTACTTCAAACCGACTTCAGCTTCACAGGCAAAGACTAAAGCACCTTCCAAAGCAAAGAAACAAACTCAAGAGCCACGTGGTCAGGCCTCTATGCCCAAAAAACAGATTCTCAAAATGGCCGAAGACTTGATTACCTTGATCAGGGATTCCCATCCCCCTCCTGATAAGAGGCCTAGGCAAGAGACTGACTATGAATCTTCTGATCAGGTTTCCATTTCTTCTGGTTCCTCTTCTGATCAGGAATATTGTCTTCCCCACTATGAGGTTCTGATGCTGAAGAATCTATACCTTCAACTTCTCCTCCTGAGGACTATTCTTTGGGGAAACCTTGCATACCATGAGGGAGCATTTCCACTGGGAGAGCCAAGATTTTTCAGAATCTAAAAAGAGGCTGAGGGATTTCCTTTTACTACCTCAACACAAGCCACTAGCCATCTCACCTGTGTTAGGCATTGTAGATGATACGTTTTCGGAGTCTAGTCTTACCCCTGACTCCTTACCTTCAGCTCATGTTAAGCCTGACAGATATTACAGGGTTCCTGACTCTCATAAATTCCTTTTTAAAAACCGTGCTGCAGACCCAGAAACTATTTCTCAGGGTCCCAAAGGAGTTGAGGCTTCCGCTGCAAAAAACGCTAGCCCCTCTGACAGGGATTCTATTGCACTGGATAGATGGGGAAAAAGGTTTACACATCTGCTACCTTGGCTATAAGGGCCTTAAACAGTCAGTTTCATATGCTCAAATATCAGCAACATCTCATGGCATTGCCTAAACAGAAAATGTTGTTAAACTCTGAATGTGCAGCAAACAAGGAAATGCAGGATTTATTGCATGCAGCTGAACAAGTTGGAAAGCATACTTTGCGATGTGGATTTGATTCTTTAGAGACCTCCTGCAGGGCCGCAGTTACAGGTTCTGTAATTAGGAGGCATGCTTGGTTAAAGGAACAAAACCTGCCTGATCATGCTAAAGTCAAATTATTAGATGCACCTTTACAGCATGATACTTTGTTTGGTGTTAAGGCAGAATATGTGTTAAAGAAAATGGAGGACAAAGCTAAATCTATGCAAATGGTCAAAGATTTCTTACAAGTACAGCCACCTAGGTTTAGCAGACACTAGCCAACAAAGAATTGGTCCTTTCCTATGTCAGACAGACCTCAAAGGGGCAGATCCAGACGCCCTAGAGGCAGATCCAAGGCGCAAGGTTCATACAGCTCAAAGCAATGGGGGGCTTCTACCTCCAAAGTTGGAGAAGGCAAATCACAACCATACAGGAAACAGTCCCAATGACTTCCCTTTGCCTGCACCAAGCACTTATCAACTGGCAGCACCCTTAGGGGGAAAGTTAGCACTTTTTTCACAAAATTGGCACATTATAACCCAGGACAAATGGGTCCTAAATATCGTGTCACAAGGCTACGAGTTCCATTTCCATACCCTGCCAAAGGCAAACGGCTGGCCAGATCTGCCAAAAAATCAATGGGCAGAGGCACAAAAACAAGTCTCATTCGTCATGGACATGGGGGCCATCAACAAGTACCAGAACAAGAGCAGGGACAAGGATTTTACTCAAGACTGTTCTTGGTACCCAGAAAGGACAAGGCCTGGAGGCCAATACTAGACCTATCTGTTTTAAACACATTCCTGGATATACCAAAATTCAAGATGTTGACTTTGCAGCAGCTTCTGCCCATGCTGGGCAAGAAGGCTTGGCTTGTGACTTTAGACCTAAAAGAGGCATACCTGCATGTCCCAGACAAGGATGCAGAAGATACCTCAGATTCAAGGCTGACTCAGTGCATTACCAATTCTCTGCACTGCCCTTTGGTTTATCTACTGCGCCCAGGGTCTTTACAAAGTGCCTGGCACCAGGTATTGCATTCTGCAGACAAAGAGGAATAGAAATATATCCTTACTTGGACGACTGTCTAATTCAAGCAGATAACAAGGACATTCTTCTACAGCATCTGGCGTTTGTGAAAAGACTTCTAACATGCCTAGGGTACACAGTCAACGAAAATAAATCAAAACTAGTACCCTCTCAAGAGATAATATTCCTGGGTGCAAGCTTAAATACAACTGCCCAGATGGCTTATCTCACGCCAGACAAACAAACGCAACTGACTACCTATTTCAAAATGTTGCCAACAAAGGCCCAGTTATCTGCAAGAAAAATTCTGCAGGCTTTGGGCTTCATGGCATCCTGCATCCTACTAATTCCGTATGCAATACTGCATATGAGGAAACTTCAATGGTACCTAAAAAGTGTTTGGACTCAACATTGCCACAGCCTGGAGACTATGATTACTCTCATTCCCTGCCTGCAACAGGAGTTTCGATTGTCACCAAAACAAGAGACAGCCATTCACATTACCCCCAGCCAGGCAGATACTAACAACGGATGCATCAGATTATGCTTGGGGGTTCCACATGGCAGGAAGATGCATTCAGGGCTCATGGACCTCCAACCAAATGCATCTACATATCAATCAAAAAGAGATGCTAGCAGTTCAAAATGCCCTGACAGCCTTCAAGGACCTACTTCATCCAGGACAACTACTGATAAAGACAGACACCACCACTGTCACGTGGTATATAAACAAGCAAGGGGGCACACATTCTTACCCCCTTTGCAGACTAGCCATGACTTTGTGGGACACAGCATTGACTTACCAAGTACATATGTAGGCACAATTCCTGCCAGGAAGGAAAAATACTTCGGCAGATGAACTAAGCAGAAACCTCATGGATCCCCACGAGTGGTACCTAGACCCACAAGTCTTCAGCATGATAACAAGAAAATGGGGATGCCCAGACATAGACCTATTTGCCTCCCCTCACAACTACCAACTAAAAAGATTCTGCACAAGGATTTATCACAGACAAGCATGGAAAGTGGACGCCCTATCTTTCAGCTGGAAAAACCTATCAGTATATGCATTTCCCCCTATGCCTCTCCTCCCCAAGGTACTCCTAAAGGTCAGACAGGAGAGGATGATGCAGATTGCCCCACACTGGCCCCGCCAGCACTGGTACCCAATTCTAAGGAGCTTGTTTCAATGCCCAGCTTGGACCTTACCTCAAATACCTCAACTACTGACCCAGTAGAACAGTCAAATCCTACACAGCAAACTCAGAACTTTAAACCTGACAGAATGGCTAATAATGTAGTCATACAAAACACACCTCTCAGTGAAGCTGTGATGGATGTCATTTTGGAAGCCAGAAGGCCTAGTACTAGAAAATCTTATGCTGGAAAATGAAAGAGATTCTGTGCTTGGAACCAGGCACAAGGAACTGATACAGCTGTGCCAGATATTCCTCAGATTTTGCAATACTTAACTGAGATGCTGGACAAAGGCCTATCTTTTTCATCTATTAAAATTCATGCCTCTGCCATTTCGGCTCATTACAATGTATTGCCACCAATCTTTTCTCATCCCTTATTAAAGTAGTACCTCAGAGTAGCCAGAAATTTAAGACCCCCAAGGAGATCACCAATGCCTGTATGGGACCTCAACTATGTCTTGGAAAAACTCACCCTGCCTCCTTTTGAGCCAGCGGCTACTACTGATATAAAGTTTTTATCTTGGAAAACAGCTCTGCTCCGAGCAATAACTTCTGCAAGATGCGTTTCAGAGCTACAGGCACTCACGGCTGTGGAACCTTTTATCATTTTTTATCCAGACAGGGTCTCTCTGAAGACGAACCTAACATTTATGCCTAAGGTGGTGTCCAGTGTGTCTCTCAACTGAACCATTTACCTGCCAACCTTTTACCCAAATCCACAGAAAAAGGGGGAGAGAATTCTGCATTCTTTGGACATGCACAGACAGCTTAGATTCTGCTTGGACAGAACCAACATTTTCAGAAAGACAGAACAATTACTAGTGGCATATGCTGCAGCATCACAAGGAAAGGCTATCTCTAAGCAGACTATTTCTAAGTGGATAGGCCACTGCATTCGTTTCTGTTACGTACACCATGGCAAGCCACTACCTGAGGGCATTAGGCCACACTCAACCAGAGCTGCAGCCACTTCAGCAGTCTTTCTCAGGGGAGTACCTACCAAGGATATTTTAGAGGCTGCTACTTGGAGATCAGTGCACACATTTACAAAGCACTATCATCTGCCATTCTACTCTAAATCTAGGGCAGGCTTTGCCACTGCAGTTCTGCAAGGCCTCATAGCCGCTCCTAATGCTGTTTAGCTCCAGCCTCCCAACCTTAGCTTTGGGACTCTACCCAAATGTAATGACTGCAACAGTGAAACACAAAGAACATAGTACAGTTGTGTACACTTACAATAAATGTAGATGTTCGAGTGTATTCACTGTTGCAGTCCAGGTTACCCACCCGCCATCCCCCTTTCTTCTGATGGAACCTTTTTTTCCCTTCTCTGATTTATACAACCTATGTGGTGTATTTGCTAGTAGATAAAGGTAAGGTTTGTATTGGTGCATGTATTTATATATATATATATATATATATATATATATATATATATATATATATATATATAAATTTTGGCTACCCTTTTAGGGGACATCTGACATCTGGGGCAAGAAAAACTAAAGAAAATGGCGTTGGCCGCATCTTTTATACCCCTGATGACCTGACGTCAGAGAAGGGGCGACGGCAGCCGACACAGGACCAAAGACTTTGGAATTCAGGCCGGCTGAGGGCAACCTGCCAGCAGGATTACCCAAATGTAATGACTGCAACAGTGAATACACTCGAACATCTACATTTATGGTAAGTGTACACAACTGTACTTTTCAGAATTGCAAGCTTTATCTGCCAAGCCACCATACCTGATATTTCATAAATACAGAGTTTCTTTATGTACCATCCCCTCCTGTATCCACAAAGTTGTATCTGAAAGTAACCCCAGTCAATCTGTTGAGCTACTGGTATTCTTTCCAAATTTTCAGAATAATGGAGAATAACTCCCTACATATATTGGACGTTCATAGACTGATATGTTTTTATCTACATAGAACTGCAGAACTCAGACAATCAGACCAGCTGTTTGTTTCTTACTCTAGCAATAGGAAAGGTCTACCAGTATCTAAGGCTACCTTATCCAAATGACTTTCTGAATGCATTTCCTTTATTTACAATTCTAAAAACAAAACTCTCACTGCACCTGTCAAAGCTTGATCTACCAGAGTGATATCTTATTCTGCCGCTTTCCAACCTAGGCCATCTTTAGATAATATCTATGCTGCAGACACATGGGCAATCCCCTCATACCTTTATCACTCATTACAAAATAGATTTGGCTTCCAGGAGTAGAGCATCCTTTGGTTCTAGGGTTCTGAGGAATATTCTCCCATGAGCCATCCAAGAATCAGGTAGCTTTGGACGCGGTCCCACAAGTGAGAATAAAGGTGAGATTGACAGCATCACATAAAGAAGTTATGTACTTACCATAACGTTCCATGTGTATTTTCCATCTCCTCCTTTATTCTCACAACCCACCCACCATACCCCCTGGCTGTGCTCCTGGGAGACCGGGTAGTACTAATTGGGTATAACTGGACTCTGTAACCTCAGAAACCAGCTTCCTTTTAAGCTATGAATACCTTTATCTCTAATATTATTTGTCATAGGCAAACAAGATCTGACGGTGTTGTGGAACTGCATTTTAGGTAAGGTAGAATGCCCTCAAGCTTTTTCAAAAGGACGAGATGGATCCAGTGGATCAAATTTGACCCACAAGTGAAAATCAAGGCAGAGATGGACAACACACTTGGAACGTTATGGTAAATAACTGTTGAAAAAGGACCTGTGTCCAGTTGGACTTCCCGGTAAACAAATATAAAATAAAATAAAGTACTTAACATCTTTTTTCTGCCTTTTAAGTGTTGTAATTACCAAATTAAAACAGCATATATTTTCAGGAGAACTGTAACCCCCCAACACACAAACACACTTGGGCAGAGATGTTCTTCGTGTTTCACTGTTGCAGTCATCACACTTGGGTTATCTGCCTGCAAATAGCCCTCAGTCAGCCCGAGTACCAGAGACTTAGTATTTCTGCGTTGGATGCTGTCGCTCCAAGACTGATGTCAGGTCGTCAGCGGTATAAAAACAGGCAGCCGACACCATTACATCAGTCTTTCTTGCTGAGGTGCCTGAAGCAGAAACAGTTCGCAAGTGCCGGTCGGCCGCTACGTGAATTTTCGTTTGCAAATTTAATAATCCTGAAGCCTTCTAAAGCTAAGTACCCTGTTGGGGATCCTTTTTTCTTGCTCTAACCGATGTCAGAAAAAGTTAACAATTGTCTTGCCTATGGCAAGCAAATACCTCACAGAGATTTTCATTCTTACTGTGTCACCTGTTTAGGCCCAGACCACGACGTCCCACACTGTTGGTTTTGTGCCTTATTTAACACCCAAACCATTTGTCGGGCTCTCTCTGTGGCTAAATTCTTTCGCTGTCGATCCCCGTATTCTGAAATGGCTTTGGTAAGCCATCTGACTACCGATATTCTGAAGAAACGTAAAGATAAAAGACAGAGACACACTGCATAGGTCCAAAACTGCCGACGACACTTCCGTTAAGCTAGTCACCAGTCCGCCGGTACTCAGTGAGGCGCTTTCGCAGCCCTTAATGCCCACTTCAGTGGATTTGCAGGCCTCTACTGAGACCCATTCAGAGTCCAGTATGCCACGAGACTCTTCTTCGACTATGGAACCTGCGGATGTCTCTACCTTGGATAGGTCCGGAGCCGCTGAGCAGGCTTCTGATGCAGCTATTCACTCAACCAATGTTCTGAATCGAACCGACGACTTTTTTAACCAAAACGACCGAGTTTCTTAGGTCCAGAGTACGCACTATGCCTAGAAAACCGACGACCAAAGCGCATGCACCTGCTGCCATGCCACAAAAACAAATGCTTAGAGTGGCTGAAGACCTTATTATGCTGATTATGGGAAGTCAACCTTCCCCTGCTAAGAGACCAACAGTCCAGTCCCCTTCAGCTTCTACAGACCAGGAGTCCGATGACTCTGAAATTTCTGACTATGAAGACATGCCCTTATCTGCTTATGAGGATTCAGATACAGGGGAATCCATTCCCTTTGCCCCCCCCCCCCTCCAGACAATTTTTCTTTTGGTGAAACCTTGCATACCTTACGAGAGCATTTCCAGTGGGAATGCCAAGTCTATCCTCAGTCCAAAAAGAGACTTGGAGAATTTCTAGAGTTGCCTCAACACAGACCCTTAGCAATACCCCCTGTCCTTGATGTTGTGGATGATGTTTTTATGGAATCCAGTCTTACTCCTGACACTTTACCTCCTGTCCCTAGGAAACCAGACAGATACTACAGAGTACCTGACACTCACAAATTTATTTTCAAGAATCCTACTGCTGACCCAGAGATAATTTCTCAGGGGCCTAAAGGTATCAAGGCTACTACAGCCAAGAATCCCACCCCTTCGGACAGGGATTCCAGAGCTTTGGACAGATTGGGTAAGAAGGTATATACCTCTGCAACTCTTGCTATTAGGGCATTGAATTGTCAGTTCACATGCTGAAGTGCCAACAACGTTATAGAACTTATTAAACAAAAATTGCCAACATTTTCAGACTGTGCAGAAAATAAAGAATTGCAGGAGCTTATGCACTCTGCAAGCCAAGTCAGCAAGCATACTTTGAGTGTGTCTTTGACACCCTAGAAGCATCTTGCCAGGCAGCTGTCACTGGCTCTGTACTGAGAAGACATGCTTGGCTGAAGGAGCAAACCTTGTCAGACCATGTCAAATCAAAGTTATTAGACACTTTTTTGAATAAGGACTGTTTGTTTGGCACCAAAGCAGAAGAGGCTCTTAAAATATGGAAAAAAGAGATAAGTCTATGCAGACTGTTAAAGAATTCTTACAAGTGCAACTCTCTCGATTCAGTAGGCATTGCCCTTCCAAACACTGGTCCTTTCCAGCCCCCTCCAGGCCTTCCCAAACCAGACCCAGGGGAAACAGACCACCCAGACTAACAGTTTCAGGGTATGCAGAGATCTAAGCAATGGAGTGCCCCCACCCTAAAGCAGGGAGTGGCAAGCCACATCCTTACAGAAAAAGCTCACAATGACATCTTTACTCCACTCACCAGCCCTGCCCAATTGCTTGTGCCCCTAGGAGGAAAACTTGCCCTTCATGCAAAAAACTGGATGTCCATCACTCAGGACTGGTGGGTCCTCAACATTGTATCCCAGGGGTACATATGTTATTTCCATTCATTGCCAACCCCAAGCGTGTTCCCACACCTTCCTCCAAACCAGTGGGCAGAGGCTGAAAACCAAGTACTTTCCCTACTCAATATCAGAGCTATCCAGCCAGTTCCAGTAGAACAGAGAGGTCAAAGATTCTACTCCAGACTCTTCCTGGTACCCCGGAAAGAGGGCTCTTGGTGCCCAATCCTGGATCTTTCCATTCTCAACACCTTCTTGGTGGTACCAAAATTCACAATGCTTACCCTGCAACAGCTTCTTCCTATGCTAGCCAAGGATGCCTGGTTAGTCACCCTAGACTTAAAAGAAGCCTATCTGCATATCCCCATAAAGGAATCATGCAGGAAGTATCTATGTTTCAGGACAGGGTCTATGCATTATAAGTTCTCTGCATTTCCCTTTGGCTTATCTACTGCGCCCAGAGTATTCACAAAATGCCTGGCTCCAGCCATTGCATACTGCAGGCAGAGAAATATCCAAATGTACCTGTACTTGGATGACTGCCTGATTCAGGCGGACAGTCAGGAATTGCTGCTGCTGCACCTGACACTTGTGAAAAAACTTCTCACTTCCTTGGGGTACGCCATCAACAAAAATAAATCAAAAACTGGTACCCAGTCAAAAGATTGTATTCCTGGGGGCAAGCTTGGACACAACTTCCGAGATGTTTTTCCTCACCTCAGAAAAACAAGTCTATCTGACAGACTACTTTAAACAAATGGCCACCAGAACCCAGCTATCTGCAAGAAAAATACTGCAAGCCCTAGGGTTTATGGCCTCATGTATACTTTTTATTCCATATGCAAGACTGCATATGAAGAAACTCCACATTCTCAGGACCTGGAAACAGTCATTCCTATTATACCCTGTCCAAGGACAGAGTTCCTCTGGTGGGCAGAAGCATGCAACCACAACAAGGGACTGACATTTACTCAACTCCAAGCCACTCAGCAACTAACCACCGAAGCATCTGATTATGCTTGGGGGGTACACATGGACGGCAAATGTATTCAGGGCCAGTGGAGCCGAAGTCAAATTAATTTGCACATCAACCAAAAAGAGATGCTAGCTGTACAGAATGCCCTAACAGCTTTCAGATCCCTAATCTTTCCAGGACAACTGCTAATAAAAACAGACAACGCCACAGTTATGTGGTGCATCAACAAGCAGGGGGGAACCCATTCCTACCCACTCTGCAGGCTACCCATGGCCCTGTGGAAAATGGCCTTGGATATTTAAGTCCATCTGCAAGCTCAATTCCTGCCAGGCAAACAAAACTTACTGGCAGACAACTTAAGCAGAAATCTCCTAGACCCATACGAGTGGCAATTGGTGCACAGCACCATCTGATTCAGAAATGGGGGACCCCAGAGGTGGATCTCTTTGCCTCCCCCTACAACCACCAGCTCAGCAAATTCTGCACCTGGAATCCTCACAGCAGGGCCTGGAAAGTGGATGCCCTATCTTTTCAGTGGGTAAATCTCTCAGTCTATGCCTTTCCTCCTCTGTCCCTCCTTTCAAGAGTATTACTCAGGATAAAGCAGGACAGACCAAGGACAATTCTGATTGCCCCAGACTGGCCACACCAGCACTGGTATCCACTCCTGCGCAGCCTGACATCGGTCGCACCCTGACCACCCACACCAGAATCCAACCCTCCTCTCTCAGCAGGAGGGACAGATTCTGCACCCACAGCTGCAAACCCTAAATCTTGCAGCCTGGCTTATTTCTTGAACTCTCCCCCAGCAACCTTAAGCAAACAGGTGCTGGATGGCAATCTCAAAGCCAGAAGACCCAGTGCAAGAAAATCCTATGCTGACAAGTGGAAAAGGTTCTGCTCATGGATTCAGTCTAAAGGAGAGGACACAACTCTGCCCTCTCTGTCTCTTATCCTGGATTACCTAGCAGATCTACTCCACAAAGGCCTGTCCATCTCCTCCATTAAGATAGATACCTCAGCCATTTCTGCTCATTACAGCACTGAGCCACCTCTCTTCTCACACCCTCTTATCAAACAGTTCCTGAGAGGAGCAACCAACTTAAGGCCACCAAGGATATCACCCACCCCTACGTGGGACCTTTACTTTGTACTGGAAAAGCTCACCCCCCCCCCCCCCCATTTGAACCTGCTGCATCAGCAGGGTTAAAATTCCTGTCTTGGAAAACAGCCTTGGTTCTAGCCATCACTTCAGCTAGAAGAGTGTCTGAGCTACAAGCACTCATGGCAGTGGAACCCTTCATTATTTTTCATGCTGATAGGGTTTCCCTCTGGACTAACCCTTCCTTTATGCCCCAAGTGGTGTCCATTGTGGCTCTCAGTCAATCCATCCATTTGACAGTCTTCTTCCCTAATCCTCAAAATAAAGAGGAAATGATCCTGCACTCCTTGGACGTGCACAGACAGCTCAGATTCATAGGACTAAGCCCTTCAGAAAATTTGACCAGTTAATAGTCAGCTTTGTAACAGGGGCAGAGGGCAGGCCATTTCCAAACAAACCATTTCCAAATGGATAGCACACTGCATCCATTTCTGCTACAAGCACCCTGGGAATCCAACCCCTCAGGGTTTCAGAACACATTCCACTAGGGCAGCATCTACCTCTACAGCATTTCACAGGGGGAGTCCCTACCAGGGATATCCTGGAGGCTACCTGGAGTTCTGTACACACTTTCACCAAGCATTACCACCTGCCTATCTTTTCCAAATCCAGGGCAGGATTTGCTACAGCAGTCTTGCAAGGCATACTAGGCAGCCCTAACTCTTCTTGACTGCCTCCACCCTTCTTTAGCTTTGGGAATCCACCCAAGTGTGATGACTGCAACAGTGAAACACAAAGAACATAGTACAGTTGTGTACACTTACCATAAATGTAGATGTTCAATTGTATTCACTGTTGCAGTCCTGGTTTCCCCTCCCTCTAGCCCTCTAGTTTTCTCTCTCTCTCTCTCTCTCCTATGTATGGCTATTGCTAACCCCTTCTGGGTATTGGTATTTACTTTTTACTGGTGGTGTTGTTCCCCACCATAACTTAGCTCCCTATTTGAGGGGCTCCTGACATTTGGGACAAGAAAAACTGATGTAATGGTGTCGGCTGCCTGTTTTTATACCCCTGACAACCTGACGTCAGTCTTGGAGCAACAGCATCCGACACAGAAATACTAAGTCTTTGGTATTCGTGCTGACTGAGGGCTACCTGCAGGTAGATAACCCAAGTGTGATGACTGCAACATTGAATGCACTCGAACATCTACATTTATGGTAAGTGTACACAACTGTACTTTCTGCAACCTAAGCTTACTAAATTCAAGGTTGCTTTTCCTTGCAGGTAGGGAGAGTACTGTACTTGACTTTGTAGTTGTATTGTCTTCACTTTGTGGTGCTGTGACGACAGAGTTTTTACGTTTTGCTGATTGGGTTGGCGATAACGTATCTCCCTCAGCCCTTGCAGCAAAGTTTTACCATTGTCTAGCAGAAGTAGGCTACCATAAAAATTACACTTTACTTTCATTGCTTGAGATAAAATGACATGCTTTGTTTGCACATTTTGTATCACATGTTTTCACCTTCATTTTACAGTTATATTTTGATGACCATAGATAAAAGTATTTATCAGTTATTTGTCATGTAACTTGATAGCTCCAAGTAAACTGGCTAGATTGTGGGCAGTGCCTCTTGCCATCAAGTCTTTAGAGTAGGAGCTGAATCTTGTGTCCTTCCTAACCCAGCTGGACAGACATTCAATTGTGTGGTACCTAATCAAGCAGGATAGCATGCATTCATTCCTCCTGTGCAAAGAGATGATAGCCATCTAATAGTGGGCCTTAGACAAAAGCACCACTCTTATTACTTTCCATGCATCTGTAATTGTGAATATTTTGGTTGACTCCCTTAGTGTTTTCTGCAATCCTGTCCTAATGCTAAGAATTCTAGTGTCTTTTAAGTTTTGGGTCTACCAAGAGATGTACATATTCTCTATGTGAGAGAAGGCAGGCCTCTTCTTCATTTTCATGGTTCAAAGGAGCCGTAGACAGGTTGTGGACACGTTCTCGCTTTCATGGTAGGGAGCGTTCTGAATGTTCACTCCATTCTTTCCTGATTCTGTACCAAGCCACACTGGCTACTGCTTGGTGGGTTTGCTTTTGGGTTCTTGCTGCTTCTCCTATTACATTATTTGCCTAGTGTCCACAGTGCAGTGGATCCAGCTGCCTCCTTCACACTAGGATGAGCAAGCCAATAGTAGCTACTCACTCCCAACATCTTCATGTAATCCCCCCCCACAAGCAATTGCAGAGAGCTGCTGTTTTCATTCCCAAGTTGTAGTCAGTAACTAAATCCCTCTCTGCCAGCTGGCATACGTATTATTCTGACCAATCTTAGATGCCTGTGTAATTTTTGACTCTTATTATCGAGTCATAGTGTGTGGTTCTATTGTTTGTATAGTTCTTAACCTTGGGAAGTACAGGACTTTAGCCTGTACTTGTTGCAGTTCATCAAGGGGTTCTGCATCACCTTCCTACTTTGAAGAGTCCTTGTCCTTCACTGAACTTGAACTCCAGTGTCGTCATACTTGCCCATTTTCAGTTCAAAGTGATAGGTTTAGTGACTCTGAAGATGATTTTATTGGTGGCCTTCACCTGTACTCACATGGCGATCCCAGTGCTTTAAACTGTGTTTTGTAGGGAAACATTTCAGAGACTGGGGACTGGGTGACCCAGTAGAACCGACTAACCTCTCTGGCTGAATGCCGTTCCAGCTAGACCTTTCATTATCTTGTGTTCTCTCAAGGTACAGAAACTTGTCAAAAAGGATCCTTTTTTTACCATAGATGTGCACCACAAGCCCATGTTTTGTTTAAAGCAAGAGTGCATGAGTTTTGGAAGACAAGAGTGTCTGTCATTCATCTTGAGGCTTATTGCTGCAGTATAATTCCTTTTACATGCAGTTTAGCCATATCTGGGCATCCGTCATTACAGGTAGACTTGTACGGCTCCCATGCATCTGTACAATATACCTGTTTTTTGTTCTGTCTCACATGATTTTAGGTTCAAACTGAAAAACATTGGATGCCTTCTGAACTGTGAAATATAGAATTATATGAAAGCTATGTATTAGCCTGCACCCAGCAATCCCTTGACCTGTCTTTCCTATCTGAGTAACTTGGATTTAGTTGGGCGTCATCTTTTCATGCTGTTGTGTGAGTTAAAGTGGTAAAAATAAGTAGATTGGAATTTTATACAATGATCTGATGTTATATTTTTCATTCTTCCTCAGCTTATGGATCTCATTCTTGGATCTGTCTCGGCTGCATTTTCCAAACGTCATATCCAAGTCTTGTGTTTCTCCCTCTACCTATAAAGCCGTAGTCCATCCCCAGTACCTCAGGTCTCATTTGCCACCATCTCGCATGGATCTGGATAAGCGTTTGCTAGGTGTTTAGGTAGCTGTAAGTTTATTTTCTTGCATAATTTTCTTATGTATCTCACATTTCTTAACATTTAAACTTTTAGCACCAGTACCTCTAATTCCAAAATTCTTACAGAAAGCCAGCCCGTTGAAGAGCTTGGCTGTCCTCATTGCCCCCTTCTGGTCTCATGATGTCTGGTTCACTTCCTTTGGTCTCATCATCTTTATCCTCCTTGGATACTGGACCCCAGTCCAGACCTCCTGAAACATCCAGATATTCCAATCCTCAAATGAATCCCATGGTTTCGCCAGGCTGTCTTTCCTGGTTCATAATATTCTTTTATTCTCAGAGAAATATTCCACTAACAGGATTTACAATAGCAAGTGGAAAAAATGTTCAGTTTGGGCCCTGGAAAACGACAATCCCTTTACTGCCCTTATTTCTTCTGTATTGGAGTTTTTAGCTTCTCTTTTTGAGGAAAGAGGAAGCTTTTCCACAGTCAAAGTACAGTTAGCAGCCATATCAGACTTTCACTCCAGCGATAATACTTGCCTGGCTGCTTCCAAATTGTTTAAAGCTTTTCTGAGGGGTACTTTTCTCCTCAGACCCCCATTGAAAGACCCGTCACCTCCCTGGCACTTGGCAGTAGTACTGCAAGGCTTAACTCAACAACCCTATGAAACTTCAGCAAAAATGGACTTTAAATTACTGTCTTGGAAAACAGCCGTTTTAGTTGCTAGTACCTGTGCTAAAAGAATTTCCAAACTCCAGGCTGTTTAATGGAAGGCGCCTTACATAGTTTTTCATAAAGACAGTGTTACCTTATTAACCAGTCCTGCCTCTTTACCAAAAGTGCCTCCTTATTCAAATATAAATCAGACCCATTCAATTAACAGTATTCTTTCCAAAATTTTCAAACATGGTTGAATACATGCTGCATCTGTTTAGATGTACACCGACAACTACAATGTTCTTCATGTTTCACTGTTGCAGTCATTACATTTGGGTTATCCTGCAATTGGGTTCTCCAGTTTCTAAAGTTACATTGGCCAAATGGATAACTAATTGAATTTCATGGATTTCTTCTCAGCAAGTCCTCTCCTTACCAAAATCTCCTAAGGCCTGTTCAACTAGATCCATGGCTGGCTCATCTGCATTCTGGTCTAGAGCTTCCACTGATGATATGTATGCAGCAGCCATCTGGTCTAATGCTTATACCTTTATTACTTATTACAAGTTGGACTTAATTTCCAGAAGCAGTGCTGCCTTTAGTTCTGCAGTTCTCCAGAATTTCCTTTCATGAGGGCCACCAGAGATTACGTAGATGGGGACTCTGCCCTATAAGTTGTGGAAGAATGGAAAAGACATCAGATATTAAAGTTATGTACTCACCGTAACTAGGAATCTATGTTGTCTGTTTTCATACTTCATCTCCCCTCCCTTTTTCCCCCCTTCCTGTCATCTTCTGGGGTGACCTGATGGACATTTGGAACTTGTAGTTCCAGGTTTGAGCCCTGCTCTAATTTTCTCTTCTCCTCTTCTACTGTATATTGAAACCTTTATGGCAGCAAACTTGATCTGAGGTATTGGGGATGGACTATGGCATTATGGGTAGAGGGAGGAGCTCGAGAGTTGGAGCCGAGGTCTGTAGAATGCGGCAGAGTATGAGCCGAGGGTTGGATCCATAACCCGTAAACTGAGGAAGAATGAAGATGGATAACACAGATGTCTAGTTATGGTGAGTACGTAGCTTTTAATTTTTATAGCTTGATTTTAAATGTCTAATTTGTTTTCCTAATTAGAACCATTCACAGATGCCAAGGCCACCAAGTCATATGACATTCACTTCTTGCCTGTACCATTCCTATTGCCACATCATTTTCTCTAGGAGGGTTGTGACAGTTAATACCAGAGTTAAATTTGTAGCTATCCATTCTGTCATTGAGGTTATATTTAAAGGAAGATGTGAACTGTGCTCCATAACCTATATGGGAAGTTTGTTCTAGACGTTTGGGATATGATGGGTTATAAACCTGTCCCTCCACCTTGTTTTATTTATGTGTTGAAGGTTTCTTTGTTCTAATATTGCTAGAAATGTTAGACTTCTGAAGATAAAGAAAGGTCCAGGACGACCTGGTATCTGATGGCACTGTATGTGAGACAGAGATCTCCCCATAAAGATCTGTAAGACATTTAATAAAGGGTAGAGCTTCCAGTCCTTTTAGTTGCGCTGGGACTTTAGCCTTGTGATCTTTTTGGTTAGGAGCCTTTGGGGTCTTTGTAATTGTTTCTGATGTTTAGTAAGACGTGTCACAAAAGAGGGTGTTAAACTCGATAATTGGTTTGATCAGTGCCGAGTATAAAGAGTGATTACCTTTGCAGACCGTGATGATATTCCTTTGTAAATTAGTTGTACTAAGTAAAAGGATTTCCTGATGACCATTGTTACATGAATTGATAACTTCCTCTCTCTCTTGATCAAGTTCCTAGTTTTTTGACTGTATTTTCATTTTATGGTGATGTGTTTATACAATGTGATGAGGGGAAGGGTTGTTTACCAAAAATGATATTACATTTGCACTTTTTAGCATTTAGTTTAAGCCCATTTTTAGTATACTAAGAGATTACTTGGAAAACTTAATTCTGCAGAGTTTGGGTGTCAGAGGGTGATTTAACATGCCCCATTTTGCAGTGGTCTGCAAAACTTTACTAGCCTTAAGTCTTGGCTCTCTGCTTGGAGCTCTGAGAAGTAAATGTCATAAATGAGAGGCCCCAGTAATGAACCCTAAGGGACACTGTTGGTCACTTTCATACTTTCTGGTGTGGCTCCTGCATCTTGCACTGTGTGAGTTCTGTCTTTCAGCCAGTTTGCTATCCATCTTTCCATGAGTTGATTTTTAAAGGATTTCGTTTTTGTGTAATGCTTTCTCAATGTATGATGTCAAAGGCCTTGGCCAGATCAAGATGTTCCATGTGTACTGCATCACCACCATCTACAACCTCTGTAACCCTGTAAAAGAAATTTTTACCATATTAAGTAGACAGGCTATATCCTTCACAAAGCCAGTCTCTCAGAGGTCAGGTTTAATAAGATTACTGACAGTGGAATTTGAATTAATTTATAATACATTCCCTGGCTTTGCAGATAAGGCTTCTAAGTAAGGCTGATAGGTCTATACTTAGGTAAGTTGCCAGGCAACCCTTTTGGAGGGCCATCAGCACTCCAGTGTGCCTCTCGCCAGGGACAAAACTAATAGCTTAACTTCGGTTAAACAGTTTTGAGTACGTCTGCAAAAGCATGTTTAATATTATTAGTCAGTTAAGTGTAATGTCTGATGTCCTTCTATTTCACAGTTGCAATATTCCTTACAATAGGGAGATCCCCTGCCAAGGGCAGCCCAACACTCGGCCAGTATACCAAAGCCTTTAGATTGTTAAGGATACACCGTACATCACACGTATGCTCCCCACTTACAGCATAGGGTATAAAGGTGACGTCCAAATGTACTGTCCTCAAAACTTCTTTGCCACCAGCCCAAACGCTATCTTTTGATTGTCAGTCTGAACACCCACTTCATTTGCTGGTTCACCAAGCCATTTCAGATAAATGGCCCACTGAGGTTTTTGCTTTTATCTTTTTTCCTTTTATTTTGTTGCTTGTGGGGTTCGTGTCATCCAGAAAGGGTAAATGCCAGTGTGGGAGATAGATTCCCCATAAAGATGATCACAATCAGTGTTTTTGTCTTGGTGCTTCCCATGACCATATGTCTTTCCATTTGACAGGCATTTGTCCCAAAGACTGTGTGTAGTCAGCTTTCTTCTTTGGCCCAATACTTAGAGAACCAAAATTTTAAAGTTTTTGCAAAAGACACTATGGAAAGAACTTCATGCTCTGAGGGTCAGCCATCTGCAAAGAAGGCATACAAGAAGTCTAGGTCCAATTCTTCTGATGTACAGCTTCCGACAGACATCTCTTCCAAGGCTAGTGAAAGCCCAGAGGATCACTCAGCTCCATTGTTGGCTTCCTCTGCCATGACCGCTTTGGAGGCTTTCATGGATTTGACCTCACGCGTGTCCCTGGAAGCCTTGCAGTCATCCGCTTTGGATGCTCAGGGGAAACCACAGTTGCTTATTACTGAAGGGCCCAGGTTTGTTCCTCAGATTTTGTTTAGGGAGGAAGTACTGACTGCCATTGTAGAATAACATCTGGGGACTTATCCTTCTAAATTTTATAAGACAGATGTCCCAGTGAAAAAGAAACAAAAAGTAAAACATGTTTCCCCTGCTCCTGAAGACTGTTGGAGTGAATGGCAGCATTTCACTCAGGAGTTATTTAATGCCCTTATGGCTTTAAAGCCTCCCCAAAGAGTTTATGTCCCTGCTCCACCTTGGTCCTGTACCTTCCTCAGAAGACCTAGGGAACAGGAATCCTCTGAAGAGGAGGGGGATTCAAATGAGGAATCCCTTGGTTAAGATTCCTTCTCCCTTAGACAATGGTTCTGAGGAAGAGGAATCCACTAGTCCCAGCACTCCTTTTGTCCTTTTGAAGAGATTTCCTTTGGGGACACAATTTCCAGAATGATGGAATTTAAGTGGGATTGTGCCCAGGTTTCTTAGGTTCAGAAAAGGTATTACGAGTTTCTACAGATGGACTCTCCTAGATTTTCTGCTGTACCTCCTGTTTTGGCTGCCTTATTGGATGCCTTTTCTACTTTGTATCAGGCTGCAGACTCCCAACCCCCTTCCCGCAAAAAACTTGATAGGTTTTACAAGGTGCCTGATAATTGCAAAATTCTCTGTAAATGTCCTTCTGCTGACCTCTCTGTGGTGTCTCTGGGATCTGGCAAACCATCTCATTTACTGCCTTTTACAAAGTTACTTCCTTATGATAAGGACAGCAGGTCTGTGGAAAGACTAGACAAGAATGTTTATACCTCAGCTACACTTGCTTTTAGGGCGGTCAATTATCAGACCCATATGTTAAGTTATATTTTGGCTTTTCTTTCTCATGCCTGTCGTGTAATTTCTGACCTTCCTAATTCTGAGGGTAAGACTTCTGCTCTCTCCTTATTAGGGACGACTTCTCAGGTGGCTCAGTATTCTGTTAAGTGCAGTTATAATGCAGCAGGTGGTGCTTCTAGAACTGCTGCTTTTGTTTCTGTGATGAGGTATTCATGGTTTTGGCTTCAACCTCTGCCTGATGATATTAAGGCTAAGTTGGTGGATGACCTTCTGGATAACAAACACTTATTTGATCTAGCTGCTGCTGATTTAAATCTCTTCAGGATACGGCCAAGACTTTACAGGATCTGAAACATGTTTTTCTTTCTCCTGTGCCTAAGTTTCAGTAATAAGCTGTCCTTTGTTTATAGGCAGTCTTGCCATCCTCCCAAAGGTAAAAAGGGTGGGAAACAAGCTCTGCCTGCTAAAGCTACCCAGACTTGTGTGACACAGGAACCTCCTTTTCCTGACAAATCAGATGCTGTCTAACTGTCCTGTTCTTCTCAGCCACATTCCTGTCTCTCTCTCCATCTTTCCCTAACCCTTCAGTTTGGTTAAAGATTAGTCAGGATTCCTGTGTTCTTTCTGCCTCAGGTACTGCATAGTCTGAAAATCTCTTCCCCTTTTCTTGAGCATTCCTCTGCCCTCTCGGGAACAGTTGGCATTTTTTCCACTGGTGCTTCAGGATCTTTTGTCTCAGGGAACTGTTCAGGTAGTTCCAGTTATTTATTTGTTTAGTTATTTATTTTATTTTACTTTTGTTTACCAGGTATGTCTAACTGGGCCACTGGCCCATTTTCAGTGGAGGGCTGGGGAGAAATTCTCCAAAGCACAATAATTCAGAAATTATTTTACATAAAATTATATCATACAAAATTATACATAGCATTCACATAAAATTACAAAAAATGATAAGCAAAGATAATGTTTAAACAATGAAAATATATATTTGAATATGAGCTAAATATTTACAGTGCAATGCACATTTGGTAGAAAAAAGCAGTTTCTCACCGGGGGGGGGTTACTCCAGACTGTTCTTAGTCCCCAGAAAAGAAGGCCCTTGGAGGCTCATTCTGAATCTTTCTCACCTAAACATCTTACTGACTGTCCCTTCCTTTCGGATGTTGTCTCTTCAGACTTTATTCCTTATGCTGCTTCCTCAGGTTTTTCTAGTGTCTCTGGGTCTCAAGGATGCTTATTTTCACATCTCTAATCATCCCCTTTTTTCCTGGCATTTTCAGTTCTCTGCTTTGCCCTTTGGCTTTTCTCCTGCCTCAAGGGTGTTCACCAAGTGGCTCGCTCCTGTGATTACCTTTTGCAGGCTAAGGGGAATAAGGTCTTTTCTTACTTAGATGGTCTCCTTTTTCAGGAATCCTCTACAGAGATTCTCCTGCAGCATCTTCACTTTGTCATTTCTGTCTTGCAGATCCTAGAGTTCACTATAAATTTCCAAAAGTCCTTTCTCACTTCTTCACAGGATCATGTATTCCTGGAGTGCAGGATCCAGACCATTCCAGTGCTGGCATCCCTGCCTCCTCCCAAGGCATTAACTCTCATTTCTTTTTTCAGTCCCTTCTTCCTCTGGCCTCAGTCACAGCCAGTGAGTTTCTGAAGACTCTTGGTCATATGGCCTTCACCATTCCTGTACTCCCTTGTGCCAAACTTCACATTAGAAAACTTCAGTGGTTTCTAAAGTCACTTTGGCTTCAGCATTCTCATCCCCTCAGCTTCGTAGTTCCTCCTCTTCTATGACTCAAGCTGGAATTTCAGTGTTGGATTAAGCAGTTGACTGTCGATCTGGGGCTGCTGATTCATCCCCCTCTTCACACTAGGAGCTGTTCACAAATAATTCAGATGTGGGATGGGGAGCATCCTTCGGCTTCAACAAAAGAAAGACACATCTATGTCAGAGAAGAGAGCTCTTTTGCTGGCTCTTCAAGCATTTCTTTCTCAGTTCTCCCCAGGGCCTCTCAAGGTCTTTACAGATAATACCACAGTGATGTAGTATATCAACAAGCAAGGGGGGATGAGGTCTTGTCTCCTGTGCCGGTTGGCACTTCTAGTGTGGGAACTAGCTATCCAGTATTGTGTGAAATTTCAGCCAGTTTGCATTCCTTCAGGTCAGAACATTGTGGTAGACTCTCAGAGCAGGTCGATAACACAATCCCACAAGTGGATGTTTTACAGGGATGTGTTTCTGGACATTGTCCATCAGGGAATACTCCTCAAGTAGATCTTTTTGCCTCCCCTCTGAACAAACAACTTCCTCTTTTTGTACCAGAGTCCCAGATCATCAGGTCTGAAATGTGGTCACCCTCTTTTTCAAGAAAGGGCATGTTTCTTTATGCCTCCCTGCCCTTTCCTGCCATTCCAAAAGTCCTGTTTAAAGTTTAGTAGGTTGCTCCCAAAATCTTGCTGGTGACTCCCTTTTGGCTCGGACAGCATTGGCCCCCTCTTCTGCATTTAGCCAAGGGGCAATCATCACGAGGTGCCTCACAGGGTGGACCTACTCACACAAGAGAAGGGATTTCTCATCCATCCTCACCTGTTCACTCTTCAGCTGACACTGTGGGTGATAGGATTTTGATTCCATACGCATGCCTTTTTTTCTGATAATGTGCTTAGGGTCCTGCAGGTCAGGAAGGCCACAACTAAGAAATCCTGCTTATTCAGATGGAAGAAGTTTTCTGTTTGGTGTCTTTCTTGTAGTCTGGATCCACTTTCTGTGGATGTTTCTGTAATTATATCTTATCTGTGTGAACTGCACAGTGCTGGGTTGGCATTATTCTTTTGTTAAGGCCCACTTATCAGCTTTTTCTGCTTATCTGCCTTTATCTCCTCCTTTAGCGTCTACACTTGAGGCTAAACAGTTTCCTTCATATTAGCATCCTTCATATTAGACCTCCGAGGAAGCCTGTCCTATCCTTCCTGGGATCTTAATTTTGTTTTGGAAAAATTGACCCAGGCTTCTTTTGAGCCTACAGCTTCAGCTTCCTTACAGCTTTGTCCTGGAAGACTGTACTTTTGTTAGCCCTTACTTCTGCCAGGCTTGTGTCTAACTTTCAAGCCCTTATGACTTGTCCTCCTTTTTTATTGTTCCATAAGGACAGTAAGGACAGGTTGCCCCTTACTACTAATCCTTCTTTTATGCCCAAAGTGGTGAATGAGTTGTCTCTTAATCAGTCTGTTCATTTGCACACTTTTTTCCCCTCTCCGCAGTCTGCTAGTGAGAAGATGCTGCACTGCATAGACAACTCAGGTTTTATTTGGATAAGACTAAGAGTTTTCATAAGTCTGGTCAGCTCTTTGTTTCCTTTCATCCTGGATCCCCAGGATTGTCTGTTCCCAAGCAAACTATTTCTTCTTGGTTATCTAAAGCTATTTATTTTTGTTATTCTTTTCGTGGCAAGAGCCTTCATTCTTCGGTTAAGGTTCATTCTCCTAGGGCTGTGGCTTCTTCTGGTGATTTTTTTTCCAAGAGTCTAGATGCTAACTCTACTCATGAGGCAGCTGCCTGGACTTCTGTGCATAGCTTTACCAAGCACTACAAGGTGAATGCAATATCCAGGGCAAGAGCTGGTTTTGCTAGGGCCATCCTTCATGGGTTCCTAGGCTGTGCTGGTCCTTTCTCCTACCTTTTGTTTTCATCAGGGTTTGCACTCTCCCTATTGTAAGGAATACTGCAACAGTGAAATGGAAGGACATAGTACAGTTGTGTAAAATTTTACCATAACTGTAGATATCCTTCTCTTTACTGTTGCAGTATTCACTCCCTCCCTCCTCCCCCTTGATCTTTTCCCATCTGTATGTGCCTGGTACCTGTGTAATCCTTGGACTGGCGTTCCTATTGTGGCTCTCATTTCTGAGGATGGTACATACTGACATCACCTTTATGCCCTACATTGTACATGGGGAGCATACATGTGATGTACTGTGTATCCTTAGCAACCTAAAGGCTTTGGCATCCTGGCTGAACATTGGGCTGCCCTTGGCAGGGAATCTCCCTATTGTAAGGAGTACTGCAACAGTGAAGAGAAGGACATCTACCGTTACAATAAGATTTTACACAACTGTACTGTCACATGGTTGAAGTATTTTTGTCTTGGTAAGCACTTTATGTAAATGATCTTTAAAGACAGTTGAGGAAGTAAGAGATTTGGATATTTCAAGGCTTTGGACTAAAGTCTTGGTGGTGAAATTAGTATTAAATTTGTTTGTAGGGATATTGACAGTGTTTTTTGGGTCAGAATAGGAAGAATCATTATGAATAAGTTCAGAGCAATGCAAGATGTTGTGCCTTAGTTTCCTATGAAAGTTAAACAAGGATTTATAATTATCTGTGCATTTAGAGACTAGCGTAAGTTTGTGGCCTCATTTAGTAGACTGGATAGTGTGATTCCTATTTTTGTAATGCTTTTAATGTCCTCCTTGAGAAGGAAGAGTTTGGATGTACTGAATAATTTAAGGAGTTTCTTTTGTTTAGCTTGTTTATGGGATTGCACCACCAGGGAGGTTTGTTTTTAAATTCCCTGTGATACTTGGCTCTGGTAGGGTCTGCTTCCTTAGTAAAGCTTGTTGCATCAAGGTCAGGGGAGGTGCATTCATAAGTGAATTGATCTGATGTTGTTATTTTCATTCATTCCTCAACTGATGAGTCTCAGATCAGACATCAGATCCGAGTCTGCTGCTTTTACCAGACTCTGGTCCAGCTCTTGAGCTTTTTCCTTTATCCATAATGCCCTACTTTCCTGGTTTACCTCAAATTTCATTTGCCGTCATATTATTCAGATGCAGATTTTTGCTCTTGAGCAGTTGGAGGGTTAGAGATAGTCTTGTATCCTTTTTTTAATGAAAACTTTCTATAGTTAGTCTCTTCCTCCTCCCTTTTCTCCATCTTCTTATTTACCTGTACTTTCTGTTCGTTCTCTTCACATTTTTATTTTTCTGCCTTTCCTTTACTATCCTAGGCCTTCCTACCTGTTTAAGCTATTCTTTAATACCATTGTCAGTAACCTCTTCTTTACTTACCAACTGTTAGAGTATTTCTCTCTTAATATTGTTGGTAATTTTTTTTCTGTCTGACATTGTCTACTAAAAAAATAGATAGATTTTGGTATAGCTGACAATCCTGCAAGTTTTAAAAAGTGCACCTCCTGTGGGCATAAAATTCCTAACTTGGATGCCTACAAGTAGTGTGTGTGTATTACTTGGGTGGGATCTGCTCATTTGGACGTGGATTGCTCTGTTTGTTCAATTCTCAAGTCTTCGTGACAGGAGAAATAAGCTTGTTTTTAAAAGGTTTGCTCCCTCCTTCTACTGTAGCTATCTCAGCTGGGCTCAAACCCCTCTGGTAAAACAGTTAAAGGAAAGCCTGATTCGGTGCCTAAAGAAAAGGAGTCCTGGAAACAGACCCCTGATCGTTCTCCATATTCAGAGGCACTGGCTAAAGGTCAGAAACTTTGGACCCGACACCTTCTTCAGAGCTAGCTACATCAAAACCATAGTCTCCTCAGATCCAGTACCCCTTTTCTTACCTTATCCAATTTCTTCTCAACTCCATTTGCCCTTTCTACAGGAAGATTCCTAAAAGATCTTCTAGGCCGCCATCTACTACATCATCCTTTAGGTCTTCTAGGAGTTTATCAGAACCAGAAGTGGATAGGATGATGATGAAGTTTCTCAGATTCAGATGGGGTTATTCTGGCTCCGTTTCCCATTGGACTCATGAGTCTGCCCTCATTCCAACATCACTTCACTTCTTCTCCAATCCAACGAGTGACTTTGGAGCTCATGGATCCAAGATCTTCCAAGATGTCCATCAGATCTGAAAACTGCTTGTCCACCTCTGACAGTTCCATTGAGTCATCTGTCTCTGACTGCTTTGGAGCAGGAGGACTCTCTGAGCCAAATCATTGTCGCTGGCTGTGTGGGGGTTGGGATTGACTCTGAGGTTGTCGGAGCCATCCTTGCATCTCAACGCTTTAGCTTGGCTGCAAGTTCCTTCTCAAGGTAGGATTCCACAGGGTTACAGAAGTTGGCACTGGGGGCCACTACTCCTTTGTGATCAGCTGCTGTTTCTCCTGGACCCTCTGCCTTTGAGGTTTTGGAGAGGGCTTTCTCATTACCCTGAGAAAAGGATATTCTTGCCTTCTTCAGATCCTCCCTTCCCTCCACTAACTCTGATCCTATCATGCCTCCTGCACCGAGACAGCCACGCTGTTCCAGCCTTCAGCCAGGCCTTATACAGGATCCCCAGCCCTCTTCTGATACCTCACCTGACCATGCTGCTGAGGAGGTCCCTAGGAGCAGAACCTGTCACCAAAGACACTTTGATGAAGGGAAGGGTCCTCCAGCTCTCCACCTGATTGTCTCCTTTGTAGAGATAATATAACTCCTTAAAATGAGAGTTGGGTGGTCTTCTGATACTCCTTCACAATCGGAGTCATTTTTTTCTGCAGACTTTTGGGGCTGGCCTGGCTATGACTTGGGTGATCCCTCTGATGAATTAACCTACCTTATCACACACTAAGCATGAAAGGAACCCGATACAGTGAAACCTATCCGTAAGAGACCCAACAAGTTTCTAGCTCCCTCTAAAGATAGGGCCCTTTGGAGCAAGGGCGGTCTCTGTAGAAGCCATGGTGGTTGTTGGCAGTGGCAGCCAGCAAGAGAGAGCTTGCAAAACAGAGCTCATCTGTACACCTTCCTAATAGAGAGTCAAGGGCATTGGACAGGTTTGGCAAGCAGGTTTATGCATCAGTGACATGTGTCCTTCAGTTGGTGAATTATTTGATTTCACCAGGCTACAAAGGGATTTGATCAAGGAGCTTTCCAAAGCTGTTTCAGGGTCCATGTCTGTAGAGGACCAGAAGAAAGCTTCTTCAACTGGCCACCCTACAGTCCATCTCCAGTGCATCCATAAGGTTAATCTCTCACACAGCGGTACCTCTGGGGATATAACTTCAGGCATGGCAGTTAGGAGGCATGCCTGGATATACTTGTGCAATTTTGCAGAGCCCTTCAAGTCTTCATTCATCAGTGCTTCCTTTAATGGATTGTCTTTGGTCCATTGTTAAAGAAACACTCTCCAGAAATGAACAAGATGGAACGACTGTATCAGCTGTTGGGATTCGTTTTCCTCCTCCTTGAAGATCTTTCTTCAGGAATCATGGAGATAGTAGAAAGGTGTGGCTCTGCAACTAACCAAGGGCTTTTCCAGGAGTCCAAGGAGACAAGTTCCTCAATTGTCAGAGGAGGGATCTCTAATGAAAGATGTGGCCTACAGAACCAGGGCTTTAGAGATGCCTTTTCTAACAGACCCTACCAGCGCTCCTGAAGGATTACCCAATTGCTGCACTCTGGAGGCAATCTGGGGGGGGGGGGTTCTTATCTCTGCACCCAGAAGCCTGGGCATCCATCTCAAAAGGCATGTGGGTGCAAAAAATCATATCCATAGGTTATTTAATATCATTTTCCCCAATTCCTCCAACAAAAACTAAAAACATCCCCAGTGTTCCATCCAATCAGAGGGAGGCAGCAGCATTGAAAATAGAAAAGCTACTAGAAATAAGTCATCAAAAAAGTCTAACTAGACCAACAGAATCCAGTATTTACTCAAGATTCTTTTTAGTGCCAAAGAAGGCAGTGGACTTGAGACCAGTTCTGGATCTCAGCAGCCTCAAGCAGTATGTAAAATATTCAAAGTTCCGAATGATCACGGTGCAGTCCATTTTACCTCTTCTACAAAAGGGTGACTGGATGTGCTTGACAGATCTTCAAGATAATTACTGTCATTAAAATGAACAGGCTGTCAAGAACCAGCCATTACCAGTTCAGAGCACCGTCTTTTGGTCTCACCACAACCTGTAGGGTGTTCACCAAATGCATGGTGCTGGTTGCGGATCACCTGAAACTGCTGGGATTCCGAATATTTCCTTATTTAGACAGATGGCTCCTAACAGCCCCATTCATGCATCTGTTGATTCAAGCAAGAGATACTTGCTCCTGTTATGTTGCTCTTTGGGCTTCACAGTCAACTACACCAAATCACAGCTTACTTCAACGCAGACCATGGAATTCATAGGTGCTTGTCTGGACATGACCAATCTGATAGCTTTGTTTCCCATAGCAAGACTATGAGAACTCTGGTCATGAAGTTGATCTCTCTTTCCCATCTGACAGCATGGCTAGCCCTCCAAGTGTTAGGATGATGGCAGCCGCAATAACTCTGATACCATTAGCCAGGTATCATATGCATGTCCTTCAGTGAACTCTGTTAAATTGAATTGTACCATACCTGTCAATCTCTTAATGCAAGAAATCTGGGCAAAGTCTAAAATAATGGGGTACAAAGGCCCAAAAATAGGAACAAATTTTAAACTGGTCTCTTATAAATTTAGAAAATTGATAGAATGACAGGATATGTATGTATTTTCTGAAGGACACGCCTGAAACAGAAATGTATGTCAATTAGTGACTTCAGTCGCCAGTGATTTGCCAGAAAACCACAAATTTGAGGAGCTGACTAAAATATGAGGCGAAAATCTGGACACACGAGAGGTATGTATTGTATGTATTGCTGGAAATGCTTAGTGCATCCCCATTACCTCAGATCTCGCTTGCTGCCATTGTGCCCAGACATATTTTCCCCTCTCAAGCATTTTCAGAGATATGTCGTGAGTTAATCTATCTTCTGCTTCATAAAAAGTTTCTCCTTAGCTGTTTTGTTGTTCATCTCTATCCTCCCTCTCAGCCTTTTGCAGGCATTAGGGCTTTCTGCTATATTTTTAGCTAGTAATCTTTGCATGCCATAGTTGGTATTGTGCTTACCCTTTTTTCTAGGGTAGTTACTTTAAATTACCATTGTTTGTAATTAACCCCTTTTCCATTCTTTCTATATATAAAAAAATATATTTTTCTCTTGTTATTACAGTGTCTATTGGTTGTACTGTTGCTGTTAGCTACCATGTCAGATAAACCAACAGGCTTTAAGAAATAAAATCCTGAATTTGGATATCTAGAAAGGAGTATGTATATTGCCTCGGAGCTGGCCACTTGGATACCAGTTGTGCTCTCTGTTCAACCTTCAACTTAAGGGCTCTGGCTGATTGGTGCAAAAAGTTAATTTTTCAAAGTGGTTTTCCTGCTACCTCTACGTCTGGGGTCAAACCCAAGCCAAAACCACCAAGTCTGCTCCGTTGGAGCACAGAAAGTACTCCCTTCAGAAGTCCCACAGGTCTCATTGGAGTCGCCTACCAAGAACCAAAAAACATCAGATTCAACATTGTTGGATCCAAAGACCCGATCTTCAGATCTGAAATCTTCTGATCCAAAAGCTTCAGATCCATATTGAGCAGTCCAGTGGTGCCTTCCTGTGATCTGAAGCCTGGCACCTCACATAGGAAGAGTATGTAATCAAACCCATATCACCTACTTTGTGATGTCCTTTGTTACAAAACCCTAAAAAACATTCAAGACTACAATCCACTACATCTTTCAGGTCCTCCAGAAGCTTATCGGAAGCGGATGTGGATACGTTGATGCAAAATTTCTCAGAGCTCAGATCCAGATGTAGGTCTTACTAGCTCTGTCCCCTGTTGGATCCTTGAGCATTCCTACGACATCCCAAACTATTCTATCTCCTTCTCCAATTCATCCAGTTGTTTCTGAGTCCCAGGATCCTAAATCCTTGAGAGGTCCATAGTCATGATCTGACGATGTCTTCTTCGACTTTGACGGTATCCCTGAGTAGTTCAGCTCTGATACCCTTGAATTGGAACTGGTCCCAGAGTCAAAGTATCGATGTTAGATCAACTCCAGTGTTGTCAGATCAGTCCCTGCCTCTTGGAGCCTTTCCCCTATATAGTTCGGGTCCGGTTCTATCCTCGAGGCATGGATCTAAGAGTAGTCAGGGTTTGCCTTTGCTAGGTGCTTTGGCTCCTACTCGGCTGGTCGAAGTTTCTCTGGTCCATCTGCCTTTGAGATTGTGGAAAGGGCTTTTGCTCTCTCTCTCTAGAGAGCCACCTTCTCATTTTTTGGATCCAGCCCCTTTCCCTCATTGGCTCAAAGCTCTGAATCTATCAGGCCTACTCCACAGGGGCAGCCATTTGTAACAAGTGTCCAATCAGTTCCTGTAGTTGAACTCCCCCTCTCTTCCGACACCTCTCCTGAGCACCCCACAGAGGAGGTCCATTGTAAGAGGACATTCGACAGAGAAGGCATATAGACTCCCGCTGAAGTCTCTCATGGAGGATACACATTTTTATGAAGGAGAAGGGTCCCCCAGATAACCACTGGATGACATCTGCTTCAGTGACATTTCAGAGATTCACAGGCGAAAATGTAGCTGGTCTTCCAAAAACCCCTCCCTGGAAGAATCTGTATTTTTGGAAGCTTTTGATTCTGGCCAGTTGGCATCTTGGGTTGCCCACTCTGTTATCTCAATATTTCAGTGAGGTTAATTTCTCACACAGGTGAAGGCACCTCATGAGTGGCTGGTTCAGGCATTGCTCTAAGGAGGCATTCCGGGATGCAGCTATGCGACTTTGTAGAGCCCTTTAAGACGTCCTTTATCAGTGCCCTCTTGACTGCATATCCTTATTTGGGCCAGCAGTGAGAGAGATGCTTACCTGCAATGAACAAGAAGGAAAGACTCTGTCGTGGCAGTCAAGTTTTCTACCCCCAGCATACCTTCTGCAGGAAAGGTGGTAAGAAAATATAGTTCTGAAAATCTCTGGGACCTTTCAAAGATTGTGTGGCGACAACTCTGGAGGCAGAGGAGAAAGTTACAATAGAATATGTCACCCTAATGACAGAGGAGGCCCACAGAACCAGGGTTTCTGCGATTGCTTTCCGGACAGTGCCTTCCAGTGCTTCTGAAATGCTGCCTGACTGCCCATCTCTGCAGGCTGTCAGGGGTCGATTCTCCCTGACCCCAGACACCTGGGCAAACATAGCAAAAGATTCCTGGGTACTAAAAATTATATCCAGAGGTTATTCCGTTCTCTTTCTCTAACTTACTTTTTGCTAAAGGAAGAAACTTCCCGATGTTCCACCCAGTCAGAGGAAAACAGCTGCACAAGAAATTCAAAATCTGCTAAACAAGAACAGACAGGATTCGGGACTTACTCATGCTTCGTTTTAGTGCCCTAAAAGACAGGGGATCTGAGACCAATTTTGAATCTAAGCAAATTGAACCATTACATAAAAAAGTCAAAGTTTCAAATGGTCATGGTACAGTCCATTCTATCATTTCTTCACAAGGACAACTTGATGTGCTCTATAGATCTTCAAGATGAATAGTATCACATAAAAATAGACAGGTGCTCCTGAAGATGCTTATGGCAGGGAGTCTGTCACTACCAATTTATAACCCTGCCCTTTGGATTCAGAATAGCCTCCATTATGTTTACCAAATGCATAGGAGTGGTGGCTGCTCATCAGAGACTCAAAGTATTGAGTGTTTCCATATCTTGATGACTGGCTCTTTACTGCTCACACCACGCATCTTCTTCTGCAGTCCGGGGACTGTGTGCTCCAGATTTGCCAGTCACAGGGGATAACAATAAATTATGACAAATCAGACTTGACACCAGTCCAAAGCCTGGAGTTCATTGGTACACATCTGGATACAACAACACAGGTAGCATCACTTCCACTTCATTGCATATTCACCATCAGGAATCAGGTTCATCTGCTTTTCCCATCTATCTCCTTCAGCCAGATCAGTCCTTCAAACACTAGTATCCATGGCAGCAGCCATTGTAGTGCTTCATTGGCATGATTCTTAATGTGTGTCCTTCAGTAGATTCTAGCTGTTCAGTTGACAATTCTTCATCAGCCCCTCTCCTTTCCAGTCAGACTTACTCCAGTTTGCAAATGACACATTAACTGCTGGAGTCAATCAGAAGGCAGTCGTCTAGGCCAGCCTTTTGTTTTACAGACCCCATTGGCCACAGTGAACATGGATGTCTCACAGCTGGGGTGGAGGGTGAGGCTTTTCATGGGAAGCACTGTCCAAAGCATGTGGTCCAAGAGACCCATCTGCATGTCAATGTACTAAAGATGAGAGCAGTCCTACTGGCATTGCAGGCATTTCAAGATTATCTTCCTCTAGGGGCTATTGCAGTCCAGAGCGACAACATGTCTGTGGTCTGATACATCAACAAATGTGGAGGAGCAAGATCTTATTCCCTCTGCAGAGAGGCCATGAGAGTGTGGGAATAGGAAATCTCCTCAGGCTGCTTTCCAGTTGCAATGCAAATTTCAGGGAAAACCAGTGTGTGAGCGGACAAATTAAGCAGGTCAATTCTGATGCTTCACTTAGTGGTCTGTAATCAGTCTGTGGCGGTAAGGATTTTCCATCATTCGCCAACCTTGCTGCGACCTGTTTGTGTTTCTCACAGCACGTGCAGCACATACTTTGCTCTTATTCCCCCCTTGGGGGGGGTCACCAAGAGATGCTGTTGTCCATGTTTAGCCCTGTGGTTGTCTTTATGCTTATCCCTCTCTTACTTTGATTCCCAAATTCCTGCAGAAAGCAAACTGGCTGAAGAACTCAGTCATCCTCCTTGCCCCCTTCTGGCCTCGAAAAGTATGGTGCCCCATTTTATAGTCTCATCTGTGTTATCCATGGATGCTGAAGCAGTGTCCAGATCTTCTCTCATACCCATCAGGGATCCAACATCCCAATATCTGGGCCCTCAAATTAACCGCATGGTTTCTCCAGTTCCAATAATGGTTAGATAGCCCAGACTTTATACTAAGAAAGTTTATAAGAGAAGTTGAAAATTTTCTTCCTTTGGGCCTTGAAAAATGAGCTTGATCCCTTCTCTGCCCCAGTTTCTGCAGTACTTCAATTTTTAAAAGTTCTTTTTAAAGAAGGAGCTAGTTTTTTTACCATTAAGTTATAGTTAGCAGCTATATCTAGTTTAGACACAGGAGACTGAGATTATTCCTTGGCTTCTTCCAAATTATGCAAGACATTTCTGAAAGGCATTTTCTTCTCAGACCTCTAATAAAGGGCCCTTCGCCTCCCTGGGGATCTGGCTGTTGTGCTTCAGGGTTTAACTCATAAACCTTTTGAACCTTCGGCTAAAACTGAGCTAAAATTCCGTTTTTGAAAAATGGTCTTTTTCATAGCAGTTAATTCTGCAAAGCGGATATCTGAACTCCTGGCTTTTTCCTCAAAGACCTCTTGCATTGTTTTCCATAAAGATAGGATTACCTTATAGACAAATCCTTCCTTTTTACCTAAAGTAGCCTCTGAAAATAACATTAATCAATCCATTCATTTACCAGTCGTCTTCTCAACCTTTTAGAATAAAGGAGAGTAAGTACTTCATCTCCTTGATGTACACGGACAGTTATGCTTTTATCTTCACAGGACAAAACAAATTAGAAAAGCAGATCAACTGTTTGTTTCCTTTTCACCAAAAAGACTGGGGTTCCTAGTTTCTAAAGTCACTTTATTGAAATGGAGTACAAACTGTATTTCTTGGATCTGTTCTCAACAAGGTGTTGCCTAACCCAAACCACCCAAGGCTCATTCAATCAGATCCATGGCTGCTTCATCTGTTTTTAGGTCAAGAACATGTGTTATTTTCACAGCAGCCACATGGTTCAAAGCTTCATGCCTTTGTTACTCATTACAAATTGGATATTGTATCTAGAAACAGAGCCACGTTTGGTTAGGTGGTACTCCAGAATAACCTTCCATGAGAGCCACCCAAGATCAGAGTAGCTGGGGGCACTGTCCCATGGGTTGAAAAAGAATGAAAAGAACATCATCAGATTTAAAAGTTATGTACTCACCATAACTAGGCATCTGTGTTGTCCATTCTCATTCTTCCTCAGCTTCCTTCCCATCCATCCCCTATCCTTCAATTTTCTGGAGAGACCTGTTAGACTGTGTTTTGGAACCTGCAGTTCCAGGTTTGAGCCCTGTCAGCTATTCCTGTCTTTGTCTAACTATATGGGACTAATGGCAACAAACTCAATCTGAGGTAATGGGCATGGATTAAGGTATTATGTGTAAAGGGAGAAGCTTGAGAGTGGGATCCAAAGTCTGGAGTATGAGGCCGAGTCAAATCCCAGGATCCGATCCAAATCCATGGGTTGAGGAAGAATGAAAATGGACAACACAGATGCACAACTATGGTGAGTACATAACTTTTAATTTGGTTTCTTTCTTTCTCAACTCCTTCAGGCTGTAATGTTTCAAACCGTGGTAAAGAGCACTTGCGATATTCATGAGTTAAGTTGCTATGCTGTAAAATTAAATGTCATTGCAGCACAGACAGCTTCCAAACTCATTCTCATGGCTGATGCTGGATTTACAATAAGTGGGCTGATTGGATTGTCCAATCAGTGTTCACATTTTTAAATAGCAAAGATCCTTCATTGTATAATTAATATTTCTTTACTTAATGTAGTATTGAGTGTAAGTTGAAGGTTAAATGTCAGAACAATGCAGTATCATCCCATGTTACCCCCCAAATTTTTGAAGCTTGTGATACTGTTAATTCTTTTCCTACAAGATAAATGTAAATGTTTGAAATAATTAGATAAGTGCATTAGGCATAATTTTTACAGCACCTATCTCTCCTTAATATTTTGAGAATGGGATCATCATGCCAGTTGCATTACATTTAGAATGAAGCGATTGTACTTTGCAAAGTACACTAATCCTGAATCATTGATGGGAAATTGGTACTTTCTGTTAATTCAGTTCATAAACCTCCTTACACTTTAGAACTCACTAGGGATGTGTTAATGCCGCCCCATAACAGTTTATATTAATGGATAATACAGTTTAATGATATTGATGTTAGCAAAACATTCTCCAGTTTTTTTTTTAGCAAAATTTAAAAATTTAAATGCTGTATATTAATAAGACAGTTAAGGTGGGCCTAACTGCTTTGGCATAACTAATGTGTACAGTGAATTTAAGTTAGTTGAATTGTTCCAGGGGATAGCTTTAGTAAAACTTTGTCAGGACATTTAGCCTATAAACTGGGGTTGGAAGGTTGTCATAATGATTAAGATGTTTGCCTTGCCAGACACAAGGTACAGGGTTCTCATCTTTCTCACCTTTTTCACCTTTTCTTTTTTTTTTTTTTTCCTTTTTTCTCACCATTCTCACCTTTGAAGGGAAAATGACTAGACTTCAAATGGCCTGTAAAGGCAGCCAGCCTAATACTCACCTATGAATATATACTAGGAACAACCTACAATTTTATATTTATTTACATCAAAGTTCACTTGCTTGTGGTTAGTTTTCTCTTACTAGAGTCTGACTGTTAAGTATGGACCATATATTATTTTCCAGCTGCTGTATTTTTTATTTTTTCTGTAAAGCTGTAGCACCACCTGGCGGAACAATGTTAATGATGCAGCTTGGTGTACCCAACAATCCACAGCCACGACCTCACTCACCACCACAGTGGAAGCAGAACAAATACTACAATGATCACCACAGAGGGCAGAAACCTTCAGAGGGAAGCAATTTAGAGAACACTTCACAGGTATGAATTAGCTATTCAGAAATACTGTTTTGATAATTGTCAACACTGCATGTAACAGATATAAGTATTTCAGCTTTACGTTTTCTGGATATTATTATGCTTAATCAAAAATTTTTTAAGCTCTTCCCGGTAGATCCATAGTTTTATCAGCACCCTAGACTACTTTCACTGTATCAGATGCATAACTAACTTGGTTTTCTTGTTTTTTCCATTTGTCTAAAGCAAATGAAGTCCATTTTTAGAAATGAAAATAAAAGGTCCACACCTCAATCTTGGAATACTGAAATGTCCTATTTCAGTATTTGAAGCCCAGAATACCAGATGGCCACAAACACAAAAATGCAAAATACCGACAGCTCAGAATACCGAATAAAACAAAATAAAACTGAACATCCAACCCTTCCCCAAAATAAAGAAAAAAATAACTACAAAACCCAACATAAATAATAGTAACACACGTTTTTGCATGGGGGCAAGCCCACCTGCACCCCCCATGTGGGTGCTCTGCCTCCCACAACCCTGCTACTTGTGTATACCAATTCTGAGGTTGCACTAACACAAAAACAACAGCACACCTACTTCTACTCGCCTTACACTCCCATTGCACAAACAAACTGCATGTGTAAAACAGTCGCCATTACTATCTCAACACCTGCACACACACACAATCACCTTCCTACCCTAACCCACTTCTGCATATTCCTAAAACATTAAACAAAACCACATTCCTACCCAAAATCATGACATACTACAAACTTACCTGGAGGTCCGAACATAATGACAGATGATATGACATCTTTAACATCCAGAAACCACAAAACCTTAAAGGGAGAGCAGACTACAATAACTGCCCTCACAATACCTGCTGCACATTCAGCAACATCAGATTCGACAATGTGCAGTTTCAAACAACTGCACTTCAAGCATTCTGGTCTCGAGATACTGAAATTCGATATTTCATTATTTCTAGATTCAGAAGTGGACCCAAAAGAAAATAGTTCCTGACCTTAGAAGTAATTCAGGACACAGTATTTTGTTAGTACTTTTAATGCGTTAATAAAATAATTGCCCTAAACTAATGAAAATAAATCTTAGCACTTTAATGGGACACTGAAATAATTACCTGAAATAGTTAACATAATAAACCCCGTTTTAACCCAGAGGTGTATTGTGTACTGCTGTCAGCATACAGTTTCTTCTGTGTTTCTCTGTACTACATAGTAACATGCCTCAGTGCTTACCCACTTCCCATTATATTTGGACTAGTACACACTGTTATATAATCTACATTCCAAGGGTGGTTTTCTGTTTTTCACTCCTGTTTCTAATTAGAAAATGTAGAACTTGGTAAGGAGTCAAATAAATTTAAAGGTGGGCAGCATGAATGAAGTTCAGTACCCACAGCAGTGTATCTTTTTAAAATGTTTTGTTTGTTACTTAGGATTGAACATAGCCAGTGATTTTTGATGTGTTTTATTTGGACTTTAGTAGTTGCTTAAATTTTCTGACTAAAAGCAAGTGTTTCTGATCTTAGTACAAGTGTAGCTGCTGATTTAATTTAAGATTGCTGTGAAGGTGTTTCTCCTATCGTTTGTGATACCTGACAGATATTTGTAACACAAGAAAACTTCAAAAAATTATGTACCACAGAATTAAGGACATTACCAGTTATGCATTTGGTCTGTAAATTACAAAGCTGCTATTTTCTCCTGAATTGAAATGCATTACTTTTTTGTGAATATATTGATACTGAGGGAACTGTTTGTTCTTGTACTTTCTCATGGGCAGTACTGGAAGTTGACTG